>NC_140182.1:37504152-37559152 GCF_963971535.1 Notolepis coatsorum | reverse complement strand
GCGGAGTCTGCTCTGTGTACAGTCTGCTGGACTATGGGGAGCGCCTTTATAGGGCATGGGATAGCCCCATGACAAAAGTACTACTGTTAATAGATTCATACACATGATACACTCATACACTATACATTAAAGTACTACTGATAATAAAGTGATATTTAAGTTGTAGTTGAAAGGGTACCCTTGGGCGGAACAGTCTCAGCAGAAACATTCTGAACGCACCATAACATGGACCAGGACAATGGATAAATATGAGTTTTTAATTGTTCCAGTATTCTGAACACACCATAACATGGACAATGGATAAAATATGAGTTTTTAATTGTTCCAGTATTCTGAACGCACCATAACATGGACAATGGATAAATATACGTTTTTAATGGTTCCAGTATTCTGAGTGCACCATAACATGGACAATGGATAAATATTGAGTTTTTTAATTGTTCCAGTATTCTGAACGCACCATAACATGGACAATGGATAAATATGAGTTTTTAATTGTTCCAGTATTCTGAACGCACCATAACATGGACAATGGATAAATATGCGTTTTTAATTGTTCCAGTATTCTGAGCGCACCATAACATGATTCTGAGCGCACCATAACATGGACAATGGATAAATATGAGTTTTTAATTGTTCCAGTATTCTGAACGCACCCTAACATGGACAATGGTTGATTATCAGTCTTTAGTCAGTCTTCGCTGTATTTTGGGGCTTTGTATTTTAAAAGGTTATGCTTGGTTTTGCTTGTAAACACCAGAGTAAAACAGATGTTTGTGATTCACAGGGTTAAGCCTCCAAACATATAGAAATCAAACTGTACGAGTACACACTGTATGTGAACATACCCCATATTTATATAGTCAAAAGAATCGCTGATTGGAGCTTTTAAAGCACTATTGATAATAGATTTGTCAACGCTATACTGCACTACTGGTAATGGATTACAGTAATCAACACTATACTGTTAGAGCACTATTGGTAATAGATTTGTCAACTCTATACTGCACTACTGATACAGTAATAAATTAATCAACACTATACTTTTGGGTTAGGGTTGATTCATTGTATTGGCAACACAGCCAGAGAATTTCCCTTCACACTCAAAATGCTCCACACTAATAACGAGGGTAATGCACCATGAATGCCAGAAATGCGGACCATGCATCACTAACCAGTGTGAACTCAACTTTATTTCTGTGTGGAACAAAGCTGCTCCAATCTTTCCACTCCATTTGTAAAGCATCTTGAAGGAAACATGAGGTCAGGGTTTTTCAGGGTTGCAAAAGCTTAAATGAACATAGGTATAACTCTTAAGAGTTTGACACTACCGCCTTGTCTACCTCCTTTACTGTCTCCTTCCAAGCAAAGTCACGTCTGTCGACGAGGACACCCACTGGCACTATTTTCATTCAAACGTCTTACCAATCAGGATCGAGCTTTGAGCAGAATATAAAATGATACATCAAATGCCTCTTTGCTGGTCCTCATTATGAGGGAGGTCTAGCTTGCCATGTTGAATTCATATCCCCCACCAACTGAATTAGATTGTGAAATGCTCATAGCAAATGTCATACTATTTCTAGTATGTTTGTTACTAACATGACATCTCTCTTTTGATATTTTTATTGGTTTTTTAAAAGATTTTTCACATACAGTTACTTACATTACAAAAACACACATTGGGACAGAAGGGGGGGGGGTTCCTCCAGTTCATCTATGCCGTCACCCACACCAAAAACAAGCAAAAAGGAAAGCTAACCCAGACAGGCACTGTACAGTATTGCACTTGTCACGAGCCCATTCACATGTAGACATACATATATATATATTTTTTTCCCCCTATCCAAAGTCTGTCCATACAATGGGGCATTGGGCCTTTAGAAGGATCCGATAAATTTCAGCAGGAAAGTAGTCTAATAGTGGGGCCCACAACTCCTGAAAGGAAGCGTTGTTGCCTCTATGCATTGCACAGAGTCTTTCATGGGGTAGCACACCGAAGATCTCTCTATACCACATTTGTATAGATGGAGGCTTATCCTTAATCCAGTTGATCAGAATGCATTTCCGGGCTGAAAGTAGAAGTTTATCAAATAGTTTGAATTTTAAGGGTGTCAAATGAATTTCCTTTGATGGGAGTCCCAGTAAAAAAGCTCCCGGATCCTTCTTTATTTTCACCTTGAAAATGTCGCTCAACTCACATGCCACTTGGCCCCAGAACCTGGATAGACACTTACATTACCAAAAGTAGTGATAGTAGGTGCCCAGATCTGTTTGACATTTCGAACATAAAGGAGATATTGAACGGTCCATTTTGTTTAGTAACACAGGTGTGATGTGTAATCTGTAATCTGTAAAAATGTAAAGAAAAAAATTGGTTTCTTGCAAATACGACATTTTATTAACTCACGACAGCTGACAACACCAATGGGCTACCTTTACAGTAAATTTACAGAGAATTTCTTATGCAACTAAGGCAACTAATGCAACTAATGCAAGTAAGGTATCACATTTCATCTTAGCGTTTTACTCACTGCTGTACTCACTGGACTCCCAGGAGTTACCATCCCTCCGCAAATGGGAAAGAGATTTTAACAGTGAATATATTGAAGACGGCCATTGACTCAGTTAAAAAGGTGTATACTTGTAACAGACTAAGAGAAACACAATATAAAATTCTTCACAGATTAAACTTGACATCTCTGACATCCATTTTTTTGGTTTACATACTACAACCAGTGTAGTTTTCCTATATCCAGGTGTGTTTTCCTTTTGGGGAGGAAAAACAGTAATATTCCTGGCAGATTTTGTGAACTAATAAAGCCAATTTGTCTGCCCCTGTCAGATGCGTCACCATTCTGTTTGATGTTAAATGTACCATCCCAGTCTTCTCAGGTGTGAGCTAATTGTGAGCTAACCCGCCCTCTTTTCAGCTGTGATTGGAGGATCAAGAAAAAGAGGGCAGGCATATGGTGCATGTTGGGCATATGGTGCACAGTCAGCCTGTTCGTATACCGGTAATCCCCAATTAACTACCTCATGCATCTTTAGAAAGTCGGGGTAAAAATCCTTTACTGATGTTGTGCTTATCAACCTCCTCATTTTACCTCTAATTGATCCCCTCGCGGGGTTGGTGCATTTGCCGCATTTGGGTGTCTGCATTTGAAAGTCAAAAAGCTTTGTCTTTTTGCCTTTGAAGTTCATGAGACTTGTTAATTGCAGGGTCAAGGGTCAGGATAAAAGAAGTGACCACTAAGTATGAGAGTGGCAGGAGAGCAGTGCAATGCTGCTGAGCTGCTTATTCACCAAGAGGAGAGGAGGGGAGAGAGAGGAGAGGAGGGGAGAGGAAGGGAGAGAAAGGGAGAGGAGAGAGAGAAGAGAAGAGAAGAGAAGAGAAGAGAAGAGAAGAGAAGAGAAGAGAAGAGAAGAGAAGAGAAGAGAAGAGAAGAGAAGAGAAGAGAAGAAGAGAGAGAAGAGAAGAGAAGAGAAAAGAAGAGAAGAGAAGAGAAGAGAAGAGAAGAGAAGAGAAGAAAAGAGAGCCCCCTCCGAGGCAACAGATAACAGCCCCTCAGAGAAAGCTGTGCTAAGCTTAGCAGTAATCACACTACAGTAGGGTAGATAACCGTAACGCCCCTGAACCATTAACAGCCTCTCAGCCATGGTCCCTATGGGCCCTATAGATTCAGCTCTCATTACCTTCACTTACTGTATCTCAACCTTGGTTCAATAGCCACCTGCATGCACATCAAGACACACAAACACACACACACACACACACACACACACACACACACACACACACACACACACACACACACACACACACACACACACACACACACACACACACACACACACACACACACACACACACACACACACACACACACACACACACACACACACACACACACACACACACACACACACGCACGTTTCATGCTTGTTTAACTAACCATATGTCAACCAACCAAACCATGCCCATATATTATATTCCCATGATGCTCATGAATTGGAATGTGCAATTCTGAATGTGTGCAATACTATCTAAAACTATGTAATATTGCCCATGACTTATGCTACTCAGGATGATTTGCACTCTTTTATACACAGATTTAAACATTTTCTAACTACGTTTTTCAATTATTTTAGACTTAATTCTGTTGTGTTTTTTCATATCTAAAACTGTGCCTTGAAAGGATTGGGTACTGTGTCAGTGTCTGCACTTATAGCTCTATAATGAACCGCCATGGATTCTGAGGGTTAAGTCAAAAACCCGCCCTAACTAATTATTGCAAGTTCGCATCGTGTTTTCAAAGGGATCAACAAATACAGTCTCGACAAATACAGTATAAAATGACACTTTTCTCTCCAAAGTCTTCAAATCCTCCAGTCGATGAACGCTCAGTGCTGCCACCAGTCGTTGCCAATAAGATCAGCACCTTGACCTGACAGGTTAACAGTGATACTGTAGTAATGTGTTTTATTGGCAACCAGTGGTGGCAGCACCGAGCGTTTACAGAGGAGGAACTACAGGTTCTGGAAGTGTATAAGGGAGGCTGATGCTGTTATTTCTACACAAATACACAATACACAAGTCACAACATGCAAATGAGACAGTTTTGGAGTATTCTAACGGTAAACTAATGGTCCGTATCCACTTCCAGTCATTGTGTAAGCTAGCTAGCATGATGTGGGTCTCTCTCTCTCTCTCTCTCTCTCTCTCTCTCGCTCTCTCTCTCTCTCTCTCTCTCTCTCTCTCTCTCTCTCTCTCTCTCTCTCTCTCTCTCTCTCTCTCTCTCTCTCTCTCTCTCTCTCTCTCTCTCTCTAAAGTATATTTGCAGCAGTCAGATTGAATTTCCTATATTTTTGTCTTTCTTCTATTACTCTGCCCATACCTGTACCTTCCCTCCCCAATGTTGCTATGACACCCGAATTTCCCCAAGGGGATCAATAAAGGATATATCTTATTTTAAACTAGATGGGGTAATGATTTATGCCACATTTCCAGGTATATTATTGGGTGTGTAACATTCATGCTCATTCCTGAGCCCTTCTGGGTTCATGTGGCTAAGCATGCTTCTTGGAGTTGGAGTTGGAGTGCAACATCTCTGAATGATCTTTATAAATAAATGCCTCTGGCTTTATTTTCTATTATTATATTATGTTAAGAATAATCCCATTGTAACAGAGTCATATCAGATATCAGGAAAAGCTATGGATGGAAAGGGGGCTCTCTACTTGCCCCTATTTATCCCAGTCACATATTTTATCCCTTTACTATGGATGCTTTTTAGTTTTATGAGAAAGGAATGTCATAGATAATATGAAGACCCTTTATATAGATACAGTATTTTCTACCATTGAACAGCTGCAAAATAAATGTAATTGACCTCAATCCCACTGATAAAACGCTCATGGAATCTCTATTTTCCTTTGAGCCTTTCTAGGTTGGGTGCAATATTCCTTATATGATTTATTGTAAAATTTAAACAACCCACCGCTGGAGATTATATCTGCGGTAGGTGGGGCTTGTTGGAGGACATTCTGCATTTGGTACCTTGTGTGTGTGAATCCGGGCAATATCTCTTGAACGCACGCTTGTGACTCACACATATGCTGAAAAAGGCCACAAGAGATGACATAAAAAACATATGTGTACATGCCATACATCCTCCATTCATTGGGGGGACATATCTATTAACAACTATAGCATGCCGTGGACATAATGTGCTCCAACGACCCATTCTAGTTAAATTTAAGGTGCTGCATCGCCTGCATTTCTCAAAAGTCTCAAACATAGATCCCGGTATCTCTATCACACTCGTTCTGGGAGTGTTCCATCTGTCCACTTATTGGAGTTAAAACACAGTCAGAGCTTTTCAAAATGGAAATTCAACCAGATCCTATGATAGCTATTTTTGGGAGAAGATCTGTGAGGGCTGGCCCAGCACTGCACGCTTCTCAGCGTCAATTACCATCACGCACCTGAGAGGAGTTTCCAATCAGCTCGTCGGGAGGACTCTTATACACGGTTTGCAGAACATTCATTGTCGGGTCGTTTTGTCACCACCAACTCTACTGCTGTTCCCTCTCGTGTTTCTCCAGTGCGAGACGTTTAGCTTCTCCGCTGTCCCTTGGAGTTTGTTGCTGTTTCTCTCTCTGCCTCACCGTGGACCCGTGCCTCGTTTTCCACTTCGACCTTGCTCCTGGTGAGTCTTTTGGAAGACTATTTTTCTATGAACTTATATCCTCGTTTTTGTCCTGGACTCACTGCCTTCGTCCGTTTTTGTGTTTGTGTTGTGTTGTGTTTGTGTGTTTGTGTGTTTGTGTGTTGAAGAATTGTTGAATTGTTTTGTTACTGGACTCTGCCTCGTATTTTCTACGTTTGGGACTAATGACATTCTACGTTTATTTTTCCCCCTCGAGTGGCATAGCATAAAGCTGCAGAGCTGCAGAGCCACAGAGTCTTTGCTAAAGGCAGAGCTGCAGAGCCGCAGAGCCCAACTTTGCTAAAGGACATTCCCCTCAAATGGTGTAACATAATTGTCGCACATTTCTGTTTGTGAAAATAAATACGCCCTTCGTTTTTGGCTAACTCTGAACTACCTGTCTGTGTCGTGCTGTTGGGGTTGCTTACAAACCATAACAAGATCTCCAGATAACAACATGTGTCATGTTTCTAGCAGAGAGATTGATCTTCTTCACTGGAGGTCTCCGCATAACAACATGTGTCATGTTTCTAGCAGAGAGACTGATCCTTCTTCACTGGAGGTCTCATATATCATATACTATATATCTTATATCACATTATATATGTGTTGTATACACTATTATATACTGCAGGTATACTATACTGTAATGTGTACTATATACTGTATTGTAACAGTTCCAGGGAGGACAATGAGAACTTTGCTAACAAAGTGAACAGTGGCCACAATGGGAGCAGTGGTCTCCTACCTGGTCTTCTACCTCCTTCTAGTGGTCACTATCAGATGGGCCAGATGATGCAGGCCACCATTTTGTGTTTCTTTAAGATAGTTGAGTTAATTTCTTCATATATGTTGTCCTGGGCTTTTCCTTTCCTTGTTTAATTGTCATCCCCCTGTCTGGTTGTTGTTTGTGATATTGCCTTGGTTGTTGTTGTGATTTGCTTTTGTGTCTAGTTGGTGTTTAATTGTTTCTGTGTTTTTGGACTGGCCGTGCCAGGTGTTGTCAATTGTATTTAGTCTAGTATTTAAGTGTGTGTCCTTCCTCTGTTCTGTGTGGCGACATTACTCCTGTTACCCTTGTTCCTGTGTGCTGTCTACTTTCTGTACCTCCCGTGAAGCTTCCCGTATTTCCCTGTGAGTCCGTTCATGTATCGTTTGCCCACGTTTTCTAGCATTACTGTGGTTTGTTTTCGAGTTTTAAGTTCGCTTTTGTTTTCTGCCAAACGTTAATCGCTTGCCACGTTCGGTAAAGCTTGTTATTTACAACCTCGACTCGTGCCTTGTCTATCTCACTCTCCACTGCCTCTCCTCGTGTTTAAGTCTGCATTTGGGTTCTACTCACCTACCACCGTCATGCCATCTAAACGTTCCACTCAGCGTAACAGAATGTCGCCACCCAGGGCCGCCTGGGAGAAATGCGAGGCCCTGTGCGAGATTTAAACGCGAGCCCCCCCCCCCCCCCCCCCCCAAAAGGTAAAAAAAAAAAAATATATATATATATATATATATATATATATATTTTTTTTTTCCATACAGTCAACATATTCTTAAATAATAGCGCTGCCCGAGGCTGGGCATGATACAGTCAACATATAGCAAGAGAGAGCGAGAGAGAGCTCCCATTCTACAGTCAATATAATATACAGTGTACAGAGAGAGAGAGAGACACATTGGAAAGAAATTGAAATGCTATTTGGCCCTAAACAGAGAGTACACAGTGGCAGAATACCTGAGCACTGTGACTGAAGATCCTTGACTAGGTACAGACTCAGCGAGCACAGCCTAGCCATCGAGAAAGGCAGCCATAGGCAGACTGTGTGTGTTAGAAAGAGAGAGAGAGAGCATGTGTGTTTGTCGTGTGTGTGTGTGTTAGAGAGAGAGCATGTATGAGAGAGATAAGCAAAGATGAGCCCCTAAAAGGATATTCAACTTTTAATGGAAGAACAAAACAGAAGGAAAAGAACTTCACAAAGGCAACATGAATATACATAGATCCAAAAGGACAAAGATCAACACTTAAATCCAAAGAGAAGAGGGTCTATACCAGAGAAAACAGCTAAATAGGCTAGCCAGGTACTGACACCAGGCCACACACAGCTTTGGCCAACGGCCCAACGCTACCCAAGCTACACAAACGACCAAGACAATTCACACACAGCACATGTCGTATCTCCAAATGTTGTGAAGTAACATATGTTTTGCCTGGAAAAAAACATTGTTATTAACAAAACATTCGGGAGGGGAAGGAAGGAAGAGTGGGGTAATGTCATGACATCTTACCTGCACGAGGAACACAGGGCGAAAGGCCGCAACACAGGTCTCCACGTTGACGAAAGGCCTCTCGCTGGCGGGACAAAAAGAAGCTATGGCCGGAGCCTTGTCATGGTGCAGGCTCGACTACATCTTCTGTCAAAGATGATGTCGTAGTCAGAGTGCCAGAACCCCCTGCTATTCTCACGGCTAATGTCAATGGTCGTAACACAAGCTAACAGCTAACTCTAGGCTAACTGATAGCATCAAACTAACGTTCCCAGCCGAGCGCAGCCGGCAGCTAACGTCGTAGCTAAACAGCTAACTGGCTAACAGTTAGCTCAACCCGGCTATCGCTAACCATTAGCTAACGCAGAAGCAAGCTATGCGGCTACCACTGAAAAACTGTACAACATGAGAAAAGCAATACAGGTGCTGACACCAGGCCACACACCGTTAGCTACTAGTACTACAACAGCTAGTCGGCCAGTTTGGCTCCAGAGAGAGAGAGAGAGAGAGAGAGAGATATCCACGGCGGGAATAGAATAGAGTGCATTAAAAACTCACCAAACGTCCAAGAGGATGGAGACAACCGCGTGGAGTTGACGAAGTTCATCTGCCGAACGACCATCCTCTTCATCTTGGCATAACAATGCTGCACGCGCTGTCTCTAGGTTAGCTAACGCTAGTTAGCCTTTAGCTAAGCTAGCTACTAGCCGACATCATCATGGCTATATCCCGACTGAACCACACTTAACATTATAACGTAGCTAAAGCTAACTAGCTGTCCCTGTATTTAGCCGGGATGGCTAGCCTGACTGAACTGTCTAACATGCAACAACTTTCATCTTCAGTCCATCTGCCGAACGATGTCCTCTTCATCTTGGCTGGCATAACCTAGGCTCCAATGCTGCACGCGCGAAATAGTCAGACGCTAGTGATGGGTCGGTCATGAGCGACTCGTTCATAAGAGCCGATTCATTGCCGTGAGCGTGAGTCGAATCGCTCACGTCTGGCAATGAGTCGGTTCACGCCCCCCCCCCCCCCCCCCCCCCCCCGGCACACACACAGACACACACAATGAACTCAACAGACGCTACCTTACCTGGCTGTAACCCCTCCCCTCATTGAAATCAATTCTGCTGCCTGCAGAGCCTCAGAGCCAGGAACGTGTCTAATGTGAAATATATAAGCATATAAGCAAAACTAGATTTTAGGTCTGTGATGAAAAAGGGCCTCGCGGGAAGGGGAACCTCGCAAAAAAAATTAAAAAAATTAAAAAATAAATAAAATAAAAATAAATAAAAAATATTTTCTTTTTATTTTTTTTTATTTTTTTTTGTGCGAGGCCCCCCTTCCCGCGAGGCCCTGTGCGACCGCACTGCTCGCACACCCCCTGAGGCGGCCCTGTCGCCACCATCACAGAACCCAGCGGAAAGATTAAGGGGGACGATGAAGGTTATTTTTTAATTAATGGAAGGGGATATGGCGAAGTATTCCCCAGCTAAATGTTTTTTTTTGTTTCAGACAATCCAGTCCGCAGTGGACCAGTATCCGGAGCAGGAGGCAGAGATGAGGGTGATGGCCAATGAGGCCGCAGTCCTCATGAGGAGGTATCGTGTTCCACCCTCTGATCTGCCTCTTACTCGTGTTCCTGCAGCTAGCCAGGCCTCCCCAGCTAGCACAGTCCCCACTGCTAGCTTAGGCTCTGCAACTAGCTTGCATAACACTCACTGTTAGCCTAGCTCCTGAGGCTAACCAGGTCTCCCCAGCTAGCATTGCCCCTACAGTGAGTCCAGGCCCCACAGTTAGCCTAGCTCCCGCAGCTCGCAAGGCTCGGAGGTCTAGCGAGGCTAGTATTGCTAACAAGGCCTCCACAGCTGATCCGGCTTCAGCGCCCAGCTCAGCCTCTACGCCTGGTCTGGCTGCAACGCCGGCTGCCACCGCTCCCCTTCCGGCCTCCACGCCACACCTCGTCGCCACAACCGGTCCGGCCTCCACGCCACACCTCGTCGCCACAACTACTACGCTGGTCCCTGGTTCCTCGACTGGTCCTGGCTACCCGTCTGGTCCAGCCCTACGCCGTGACCGGCGCCCTGGTCCTTGCCGTGGTCTTCGCCATGGTCTACGATGGGTCCTACTCCGGGGGTCGTCGCCGTCGCACCTCCATTCCGGCTCCCCAGGTCCGGTCCCGAGTTCGGCGACTGGAGGGTCCCTCATCCGGGATCCCGCTCCGGGTTCCTTACCCTCGCCCCTGTGCTCCAGGTCCCCTGACCGGCACTCTGTTTCCCTCCCTGCCCTCCCTCTCCGGGCCTCTGTTCCCGTCCCCACCCCCCCTCGTCGGGCCTCTGTTCCCGGGTCCAGCCCCCCTCTCCGGGCCTCTGCACCCGTCCCCACCCCCCCTCGTCGGGCCTCGGTTCCCAGGTCCAGCCCCCCTCTCCGGGCCTCTGCACCCGTCCTCACCCCCCCTCATCGGGCCTCTGTTCCCAGGTCCAGCCCCCCTCTCCGGGCCTCTGCACCCGTTTTCGGCCTCCCTGGCAACCCTCCTGGGTTGTTTTCTCGGGCTCCCGGACCCTGTTTCCCAGGTCCCCGCCCTCAGTTTTTGTCGGGGTCTCGGGCGTCTGGAAGCCGCCCGTTCGGGGGGACGTACTGTAACGGTTCCAGGGAGGACAATGAAAACTTTGCTCACAAAGTGAACAGTGGCCACAATGGGAGCAGTGGTCTCCTACCTGGTCTCCTACCTCCCTCTAGTGGTCACCATCAGATGGGCCCGATGATGCAGGCCACCATTTTGTGTTTCTTTAAGATAGTTGAGTTAATCCTTTCCTTGTTTAATTGTCATCCCCCTGTCTGGTTGTTGTTTGTGATATTGCCTTGGTTGTTGTTGTGATTTGCTTTTGTGTCTAGTTGGTGTTTAATTGTTCTGTGTTTTTGGACTGGCCGTGCCAGGTGTTGTCAATTGTAATTAGTCTAGTATTTAAGTGTGTATCCTTCCTCTGTTCTGTGTGGCGACATTACTCCTTGTTACCCTTGTTCCCGTGTGCTGTCTACTTTGTGTACCTCCCGTGAAGCTTCCCGTATTTCCCTGTGAGTCCGTTCATGTATTGTTTGCCCACGTTTTCCAGCATTGCTGAGGTTTGTTTTCGAGTTTTAAGTTCGCTTTTGTTTTCTGCCAAGCACTGTAACGTTAATCGTTTCCCACGTTCGGTAAAGCTTGTTATTTACAACCTCGACCCGTGCATCGTCTATCTCACTCTCCACTGCCTCTCCTCGTGTTTAAGTCTGCATTTGGGTTCTACTCACCTCTACCACCGTCATGCCATCTAAACGTTCCACTCAGCGTAACACTGTATATCACTTTATAATATACATGCCATATAACACTAATGTATGAATCATCATATTTATCCCATACGTACTGTATCATATTATAAATAATAAGCTGTAGTGTGTATACCAACTATGGGGTGCTCTTTGCCATGTATGTGTGTATGGATATGTATGTATATATACTATATATGTGTATATATTAGAGGTGGGCATAGATTAATTTTTTTAATCTAGATTAATCTATCTGCAATCCTGGATTTAATCTAGATTAATCTAGATTAAAATGACTAAATTATTTTTTTTTTAAACCTGCCGAAGGCATTCAAAATATGTGTGTTCTACCCAAATAATGACCAGAAGTAAGTCCTTACTTTTTCTTTCCTCCTTATGTTTCTCAGGCCAGGTGGCCCATTACACCATGAGCCCATCTCCCGTTTCCAAAATGCATTACAGACTGTTTGAAAAAGCTGTTTTGTTATGATAATTGGTAATGAAATATCAAAATAATGTTCAATAAGATGTACTTGTGTTTAATAAGTTGTTTTATTCAGAAGTTAACACAAATAAATAATATTACCAGTACAGTACAGTATCTAGCACTCTCAGGAGCAAAACAGAAAGAATCATTTCAAACTTGAACTATGTGACATGGCTTGAATCAACTGCTCCAGTGGAGTTGCTCAGTGGCCAATGGTGTCAACTGTGGTTGTACTGGGCAGCTCCCAGGTGTGAATGGAACTGTGTGAATGTGAAGCAGGGCGTTCCTGAAAAAGAGCATCTGTGCTCAGCGAACCTACCCTGGGTAAATAAAGGTAAAAAAAAAAAAAGAAAAAAAAAAAAAAAAAAATGATTAATGCGTTAATTATATTATCGCGCGATACTAGTATAGCGTTAACGCAGCACGTTAACGCCGTTAACGGCCCAGCTCTAGTATATATACAGAGCAATGCTATAGACATCATGTATGGATATGGGTAGGTGTTTAAATTGAAAAAAATAAACGTAAGTCTTCAGGGGTAGGGCCCGACAAGCCTAGTGCTTCTCCCTAGCCCTTCTCGGACAATTGGACAATGCTGCAATAGCAGCTGGTAAAACTTTGGCGATTTATGGAATGACCATTGTTATGTGTCCAATATCCGAAATAAAAATGTACTGAACTGAACTGAACTGGAGGTCTCCTCACCACCGAGCTGATCCTTCTTCACTGGAGGTCTCCTCACCACCGAGCTGATCCTTTTTCACTGGAGGTCTCCTCACCACCGAGCTGATCCTTCTTCACTGGAGGTCTTCTCACCACCGAGCTGATCCTTCTTCACTGGAGGTCTCCTCACCACCGAGCTGATCCTTCTTCACTGGAGGTCTCCTCACCACCGAGCTGATCCTTCTTCACTGGAGGTCTCCTCACCACCGAGCTGATCCTTCTTCACTGGAGGTCTCCTCACCACTGAGCTGGACTCTGGGGCTGAGAGAAGTGATGTGACATCTCAAACCTGAGAAACTCAGACTCACAATAAGTGGTTCCTCAGATACGTTTGATCAAATATCCATTTAGAGTCCATTTACTACATTAGAGCCAAACTATTTACTTGTTTATTACTTTTCTTTAATCGTTTTTTTTCTTCTTCAATTGTTTCTTTCCTATTTATTTCATTGCTGTTGGATGTATGTTTTGAGTTTGGAAAAAGAAAGAAAATGCAAATAAGAATATGTTAAAAAAAAGAAAATGCAGCTGCAATGACTGCATATTACCAATAGATATAGAAAAAAACAAAAAAGAGGATCTTATGGATAACTTAAAATGTTTAGCATTACATCTCTGAATCAGACAATCATCATCACTAGTCTTGTCTCTATGGTATTAAGGAGAGACTTCACACGTTGAAACTGAGCTGTACAGTGTTACAAATTACAAGTGAATTCTATTCTAGGAATTTTTCCTTTAAAACAAACTAAGTGTGTTGTGGACATAAACACACACACACACACACACACACACACACACACACACACACACACACACACACACACACACACACACACACACACACACACACACACACACACACACACACACACACACACACACACACACACACACACACACACACACACACACACACACACACACACACACACACACACACACACACACACACACACACACACACACACACACACACACACACACACACACACACACACACACACACACACACACACACACACACACACACACACACACACACACACACACACACACACTCCCAAGGTCAGTAGCCGCCACATGATCACCTAGGTTGAAGGTGAAAGTGCCATTCCAAAAGCATCCATTCCCCCAGGTATATTCCTGCTCATCGTAATAGTAATAGTAGCAACACATACACACACACACACACGCACACACATGCACACACACAAATGCACACACTGACTGATACTATTCTGAAACAAGCAGCCTCCATCCGAGTGTAGTGTACATCTGTGCCTGATCCCATTTTCCCAAACATTATCCAAGAATTACCACGATGATGCCCTGAGCTGTGGTGTGTGTGTGTGTGCGTGCGCGCGCATGCATGCGTGCGCGTGTGTGTGTGCATGTGCGTGGGCATGTGCATGTGCACGTGCGAGTGTGTGTGTGTGCGTGTGTGTATGCGTGTTTATGGATGTGCTGATGATGGTTTTATCTAAGAGTTTGTGCTGCTTCAGGGTCATCATTCCTGCAGAGAGTCTCAGTCAGTCATGTTGTGCTGTTTATCTTCTACACTGCTCACTATGCTAAACAGCCTCATCCTTTTAGTTCCACTCTGTTTGTTGTCTGTGATTATCTTTATGCTAATCTCCTTTTGTAGTTTGAGTAAGTGGGCCTGTGTGTGTGTGTGTGTGTGTGTGTGTGTGTGTGTGTGTGTGTGTGTGTGTGTGTGTGTGTGTGTGTGTGTGTGTGTGTGTGTGTGTGTGTGTGTGTGTGTGTGTGTGTGTGTGTGTGTGTGTGTGGCAGATAGTTTGTGGATGCCCATATTACCAGCTGTAATTGACCTCAATTTCTCTGCCAGCCTTCCATAATAGCCTTGGATATTGTATTGCTTGTAAATTTTGATCAAACATATTAATCGTGATGTCTTGTTAATTGAGTACCTCAGACCATAAGTCAGTTTTTACGTTTTCAGAGGAACAATGGGTCTCATTCTCCAACGGACTTACGACAAAAAGGGCTTACTTTGAGACCTTTTTCGGGCAAGACATGAATATAGACAATATATTATAATATAATATTAATTATATATGTTTTATTGGGACGGTTGGTGAGTCCTTGGTGTTTTCAAACTTCATTTAAAGATGGCAAGTTAGAGTGCTGTGTTCAAACAGTTGAAGACATTCGAGGTTGAGTAGTTTCTTGTGATATACAGTATCACATTGACATTCCAAGTGTTTTAGGTCAAGGTCAACTTTATTTATATAGCACATTTAAAACCAACCGAAGTTGCACCAAAGTGCTTTACAATATAAAAACAGAGAAATACAAAAAATACTAAATACAGTATACACAAAATCAAAAGATACAATACATTAAACAACCACGACACGACCGGGGATGTATGGCTAACAAGCCTCAAAAAGCCTTCAGCTGTGCTTTGAAAATATCTAGGGTCTGGGCAGACCTAATTTGCAGTGGAAGACTGTTCCACAACTTAGGGGCAGCCATCGCAAAAGCTCGGTCGCCTTTTGTTTTCAACCTAGACCTTGGGACATCTAAAAGTAATTTATTGGATGACCTCAGTGCTCTAGCTGGGGTGCAAAACTGAAGCGAACAGGGAGCCAGTGCAGGGAAGCCAGCACTGGTTTAATGTGTTCACGCTTCTTTGTGCCGGTCAAGAGGCGTGCAGCAGCGTTCTGCACTAGCTGTAGGCGCCGCAGGGAGAGCTGGTCTAGACCCACATACAGGGCATTGCAGTAATCCAGCCTAAATTAAATGAAGGCATGGATAACCCTCTCCAGGTCATTGGGAGAGAGGTAGGGCTTCACTTTGGTCAGGAGCCTCAACTGAAAAACAAAGCATTTAACTACAGAACCAATTTGTGTGTCAAATTTAAAATCACTATCAAAAGTGACACCAAGGATTTTGATAATAGAGCGTTTTTTTGGCATCGAGGGGCCCTAAAACACCAGCAGAGTAATTTAAACAGTCCAGATGCCCAAACACAATAACCTCTGTCTTCAGACCAGGCTGCAGAAACAAATTAGTGGGGGGGCATAAAATGTTCTCGGGGGGGCACAATGGTTTTTCAACACAGGTTTCCTTTTATACGTTTCAGCTGGGACAACGGCGCTGTGGCTTGCTTGGCGTTGCCCACGGTGCTGAACTAAACAGCAGAGAGGCAATTGAAAAATCAAATTTCTCTATCTTAAGAACATTCACTTATACAAAAACAGACTGAACGTATATATATAACAGACCTGCTGGGGCAGTGGACTGAGAGCAGGGGACACAGACAGGCTGGATAAGATGGTCAGGAAGGCCAGTAGCGTGGTTAGGGTGTAGCTGGACGCCCTAGCGAGGGTGGCGGAGAGGAGGAACCTTGCTAAGCTCCAGGCCATCAGGGAAAACCCCTCCCACCCACTATACACAGACTTGGCTGACAGGAGGAGCATGTATTGTTATAGGCTCACACTACCTAAATGCAGCACTGAACGGCACAGGAAGTCCTTCATTCCGACAGCCATCAGACTATACAATGCATCACTGTGCCTCACTGCATCACTGAGCAAAGAGTGACAGTTACCATCTTCCTGGACTCTTACTTTTTAAACAGCACTGTGCAATATTACACCTACTGTAGACTTCAGTATATTTTTACTGTATTTATTTACTGTATCTTTTATTCTATTTTTATTGTATTTCATTTTATTCTATTCTTAGGCCATTTGTTTTGTTATTCTTATTCATGACTTGTTCTGTCTAAATGTTTAATGTTGAGTGATTTGGAGTGTCAAATTTCCCTCAGGATAATACATTTCTATTCTATTCTATTCTATATCTTTGAAAAGTCTCCATTTATTCAACACTTCTGAATTCACTGACAAACTGAACTGAACTGACAAAAATAAAGTGCATAAAAAAGCAAACAAAATTCCTCCACAGGCTACTCACCATCATTAGTAGAGCGGCAAGCGGCGTTTGGGGACAGAGTGAAATCTTCTTAAAACACTGCCCCTCCACTCATTCCTGAACTTTTTTGTTAAGTCCTTCTCAAATGCCAACTGAATTAAATTGGCCTTGCGTCGATGAAGCATACTAAGGCGATGTTCTGTAAAGATGTTCTTGAGGGTAGAAAACAAATTCTCACAGAGTGCCGTGCTAGCTTCAGTAGTGTTGTTGTTGACATCAGTGCCCACTAGGGCTAAGCATTTGGATAGTCTACTTTGATTGACAAAATTTTTATTTATTTTTTTTTCTCAGGGTGGGCACAGCTGACTCAGTGGGCGGGCGGCGCCACGGGCCAGGCCCCCCAATGCCCGCCCATGGCGCCGGGTCTGTCTGTCTTACAGTACCGTCATTAAGATTGAGGACATTTAGGTGCATCCAAGTCTTAACCTGTTAAGCTGTAGCCCTATTTTCAGAAATGTACATGCCTAAGTACATGCCTAAGTAAATGAAAGATTGCTCCACTTCTACAAGGTCAATTAGCATGTTCTTGGTATCTAGGAACGTCTAGGGACCTGGGGGTATGTATTCCCAGTGTCAGAAATATTGTGTCTGTTACTAGGCTTGAGTAAATTGTAATGAAAAAAAGGAGAATATAAATGATATTTTTTTGCATCTGTGCCGGTGAAATAACACTATGTTACAATTGTGAGCAAACCGAGCTTGCTCACTGAGCTCATTCACCACCTTATTGAGATCAAGTGTACAAAAGATCTAAGCAAATTAATAAAGGGAAGATGATTAAACAGAAGGATTTGTAGATACAGTAATAAATGATAATCGATTTTAATTATAAATTCATATTTGACCTTGAACTTGACCTTGACCTTATTATGGCCAAATCATACATCTATGGGAAAAGGCTCCTCTTTCCAATGGCAGGGTTAAATCTGGATTTAGTCATTTCCTCACGGTTTTACGATAAAAGAAATATAATTAAAAAAAATTTGATAAATTCGTATTTTCGGTAAATCTTACAAAACATCGGTAAAAATGAAAATATACAGAGCTCCAATAGCTCACCGCGTACCTCGAACGCTATTTCGGCGTCGGGGACAACCGTGCGCGTCACGGATCTGGGGTAGCGAGTTCGACTCCCGGACAAGCCGTACTTTCTCAGAGTGTCTTTCCCCCCATCTATACCCCCATTCAACCTGTTTCTGTCGGTCATACTTGACCAGGAAAAAGCGATAAACGCGAAAAGAACCAGCTGACTGGTCAAAGTTTAAAAAAAAAATGAAAATATACACTTTGACTGCTGTTTTGATAGGGTTATGGTCTTTACTCTTGGCTAAACATTTTTTTTAAATAAAAACATTACCTCTTAACAGGTGGGCCCTTGTTACGATTCTGGTTCTTGACTACGGTCGGGAACCACCCACCTTCTCTGTCATCTGTCACTTGATTGCTGTCACTTGTTTTTCCCTGTCATTTAGTGCTGTCACTTAGGGGTTGGCTTCTGATTGGCTGTCACGGGGGTGTGTGTGGAATGTTGGTATTTGGTGGCTATGTAACATTCCTTTCCTCTGCTTGTCATTCGTCAGGTCTTCACTATAGGCGTTCGGAGATAACGTGGCCGGTTCCAGTTCTGGACCACCACTAAGCTCCATTATCTATTTTCTCTTTCCCTTGCCTTGGCATAGTATCCTAGTATTACTCTTTGTGTTCTTTACTATTAAAGTCGAACCTGTTCAAGAGTATACCTTCTCCGTCTCTGTGATTGCCTACAACAATTGGAACTCACCTACCTCCATCCTGACTGAAGACCTGACCAACAGAGTTCCATGGAGGCAATCATGGAGATGCTCCGGGCACAGAAGAGTGCACAGGAGCGTATGGAGGAACACCAACATCTTGTCAGCGCCGAGTTGGTTCGGCTGGGCGGGATCGTCAGCGCGTCGCAGGAGACGGCGCAGTCGGCGCTCCTCACAGCCCAGCAGGCACAAGTCGAGGTGGCGGGGGTAAGGACGACGGTGGGAGAGACGGCGGCAGGAGAGGCGGCGTTCAACACCACGTTTAACACCGAGGAGAGTCGGGGAGCTCTTGGGCACCAGGATCGGAACCAGGAGCCACGGCTACCCGCACCACGGCTACCAGCACAAGGAGGGATGCAGGGTGTTCATCACCCAGTGCTCACTCGTGTTCCAGCTGCAGCCACGCTCATTTCCCTCTTCCAGAGCACAAGTCGCATATATTATCACCCTCCTCACCGGTCAAGCACTCTCCTGGGCTACGGCCGAATTAGAGAGCGGTTCGTCTATCTGCGACTGTGTGGACGACTTCACCGGGGAGTTGAGAAGGGTATTCGACACTTCCCGAGTACTCTCGATCTTTGAGGCCGGTGGGCGGCTTCTCGCCTGCCGGCAGGGCCTCCGCACGGTCTCAGAATACGCCATCAAATTTCGGATCGTGGTTCGGGAGGCAGCTTGGCCGGAAATTCCTTGTGTGGTCCTGTTTCTCAAGGGACTCTCCGCACGGATGAGAGACGAGTTCTCCGTGCGTGAGATCCCTGAGCAGCTGGAAACGCTCATCAACACCGCCATACGGATGGACAACCGACATCGGGAGAGAGAGAGGGAGCGTGAAGATACTACCCAGGTACGTGTCCTTTCTCCTCCCGTTGTTGATATCTTCCCGCATTACACGAGTAGGCCACTGGGTGATGAATCCATGCAGCTTGGGGCGCTGTCGCTCTCAGACGACGAGCGGCGGCGCTTCATCGAGGAGCGACGCTGCTTCCGGTGCGGCCACACCGGTCATCGTTTCGGCAGCTGTCGGGAACAGGCTGGCTCAACTCGGCGCCAGTCGGGAAGAGGAGGTGCTCCACCGGGCCTCGAGAGGGCGCCAGCAGGTGGGCTCACCCCAGCACTACCATCTGACTCACGTACATTTCTGGAGGTGGCGGTTAACTGTGGGGGTAACGTTAGGGGAACAAAGGCTCTCATTGACTCAGGGGCGGCGAGCAATTTCATTCACTTGGGGTTGGTGAGAGAATGGGGAATCCCGGTAGAAGAGTTGGGGGTTCCCATTCCGGTCTACGCCCTGGACGGTCAGCCCCTGGGCAGTGGGAGCGTCACTCAACGCACTGTTCCAATGCACATCCGGGTGGCGGGTGGGGGGTGGGAGTGGGTTAAATTATTTGTTATTGTCTCCCCCTATTCTGTAATGGTGTTGGGTCATCCCTGGTTGTCTTCATGTGTACGGAATATTAATTGGAGCACGGGCAAGCTCTCAACGGAGGTCGACGTGAAGTCGGTCGTCGGCGAGAGTTTGTCCACTCCCTTGTCTCCCTTCCCCTCTTCTCTTTTTTCTCCTTCTTCTCTCTCCAGGGTGGTGGGGAGCGTCGCAGATTCTGTTCCACCCTCTAATCCCGATTTGATAGGGGTTCCTGAGATCTATTGGGACCTGGCGGACGTTTTTAGCAAGACGCGTGCTAAAGCACTACCGCCTCATAGATCATACGACTGTCCCATTAATCTCCTACCCGGTACCTCCCCGCCTCGCGGGCGAATGTTCTCTCTCTCACGCGCCGAGACCTTGGCCATGAAAACCTATATTGAGGAGGCATTGCTTGCGGGGCACATACGTCCTTCCACATCCCTGGCCGGCGCTGGTTTCTTCTTTGTTGATAAAAAAGATGGGGATCAGCGTCCGTGCATTGATTATAGGGGATTGAATGACGTTTCCATCAAGAACCGATATCCTTTACCTCTCATGGACACGGCCTTTGAGTGCTTACAGGGGGCACAGGTCTTTTCTAAACTTGACTTACGTAATGCATACAATCTGGTCAGGATTAGAGAAGGAGACGAGTGGAAGACTGCATTTAATACGCCCAATGGTCACTATGAGTATTTGGTCATGCCCTTTGGTTTGGCTAATGCTCCGGCAGTCTTCCAAGCCCTGGTTAACGACGTGCTGCGAGACTTGATTGGGGTGTCGGTGTTTGTTTACCTAGATGATATCCTAATTTTTTCTCGCGATATGGTGCAACACCAACTGCATGTTCGGGAGGTGCTAGACCGTCTCCTCAAGCATCAACTATTCGTTAAGGCCGAGAAGTGTGTGTTTCACACTGATACCGTTTCCTTCCTGGGCTTTGTGTTGACGAAGGGTGATCTACGCATGGATTCGGCCAAGGTGAGTGCAGTCTTGGACTGGCCACGGCCTTCGTCGCTCAAGGGGTTACAATGGTTTTTGGGCTTTGCAAATTTTTACAGGCGCTTTATTCGCAACTTTAGCGCCTTAGCCAATCCGTTAACAGCTCTCACTAAGGCCTCTCTCCCTGGCTTTGAATGGTCGCCTAGGGCAGAGTCGGCCTTCTGCGATCTCAAACGTCGGTTTACATCCGCTCCTGTATTGATCCGCCACGATGCGGAGGTTCCGTTCATTGTGGAGGTGGATGCCTCTGACATCGCGGTGGGGGGGGGGGGGTGCTCTCTCAGAGGTGCTTAAAGGATGGGAAAGTGCACCCGTGTGCTTTTTTTTCTCGCCGTCTGTCACCAGCCGAGCGCAACTACGACGTGGGTAATCGGGAGTTGTTGGCTATCAAATTGGCACTGGAGGAATGGAGACATTGGTTGGAGGGGGCGGCACATCCTTTCATTGTTTGGACCGATCATAAGAACTTGGCTTACATCCAAGGGGCTAAACGCCTTAACGCTCGCCAGGCCAGGTGGGCGTTATTCTTCACACAATTTCGATTTACCATCTCCTATAGGCCCGGGTCCAAGAATATCAAACCCGACGCGTTATCGCGCCAATTTGATCTTCCTGGCCGGGAGGAGCAGCCCCATCCCATTATTCCACCGGCCTTGATTTTGGCACCCGTGTCTTGGGGCATAGATAAGGTGGTAAGGTCGGCGCTGACGCGGGAGCCGACCCTGAACACTGTCAGAGAGGCAGTTTGTGGGCCGCAACTCACGAACAACATCAGACAGTGAGGACAAGGATATGGGCTTAAACTCATCAAAAGCAGCTGGGCACATATGTGGAACAGAGGGGCCAGGGGCAGCAAGAGAGGGTACAGACCGAAGAGACGAGATTTTATCAACAAAGAATTTTTTTTAATCCTTAATAATATCCTGTTCCCCCCCACAGGGTCGGTACCGACCCTTTTGACATTATGATCATATAGGCATATTTTTATGAGTGATGAAAATCATTTGCGATTTTAAAATCAACCGTTTTCAAGTATTAACATCACTACTATGTCACAAAAGCATGTAGAATGTAAAACGTTAGGTTGGCAATAGGTTAGCAATAGGTTAAAAGTGTCCTTATATCGTTTTAAGTTTTCTATTTGCGATCGTCTATCCGACCCGGAACCGGAAATGGACATTTTGAACCATGGGAATTGTAGTTCTTTTGTGGCTATTTTGTAGAGGAGATTCATAGCTGTCGGCCAGCGTTGAAATTTATCCGATCTACACTTCCTGTCACATACTATGGTGGTTCAAAGTTCAGCGTTCTGAATAAATCATATCAATAATTGTTATGATTCGCGATAATAAGCCACAAAAGGTAACGTTTTTGACAAATATTGAAACGCAGTCAGTTTCTCCTCACTATTGTTAGCATGTAGGAACAATTAGATCTGAAATTAGTTTCAAAACGGTTACACTGTGGGGGAAATAAAAAAGTACAGTCGATTACAGTAAATATCAGTATCTGTTATTATGCACGCCTGGTGATACTAAATCCAAATTGAACTCGGGCATTTGAAAGATACTATATGTATATATATATAAATGTGCGAATTGGCTATAATAAGGTAATGTATAAGCATATATTCTATATTCTATAATAATATTTCAAATTGCATTGGTCCGGATGGGAGAATTCAGTACTGTATATACAGAACCTTTGGTTTTATCATCTTCCCTTTATTAATTTCCTTAGATCTTTTGTACACATGATCTCAAGAGGGTACTGAACGAGGTCAGTGGCAGTTTTTTAAGTCTGGTCATTATTATCATGGTGTTATTCACTGTCAAAGATGAAAAGAAAAATCATAATTCATATTTTCCTTTGTTTCATCACAATTTAAGCAAGCCTAGTAATAGACACAATATTTATGACACTGAGAATACATTCACTGAGGTCCATAGATGTACCTAGATACCAAGAATATGCAAATAGCCCTTGTAGAAGTGGAGCAATATTCCATTTACCTAGGTATACATTTTATGCAGATTTTCACCTGGGGTGGAACAGGTTTTAAAGGCGATGGTACAACAGGGGCAGTATCGCAAGGGTTTACAAGAGAGTCAAAGTCATCTATTTTAGATTAACTTCATAACTGCAAATGCATGGGCTGTATATACATACATATGGTGCATGTTGGTTAACAGTTTACATTAACTGGGCATCTGTGACACATTCAGTACTAATCTATGAATTATTATTATTATTATTTGCATTGTGGCATAACAGTGTCATAACACATTCATTACTCATCTATGAATGTTTAGTGCATTGTGACATAACAGTGTCATAACACATTCAGTACTCATCTATGAACATTTCATGCATTGTGACATAACAGTCTCATAACACAGGGCGGCCGGGTAGCGCAGCGGACTAAGCGTCAGTCTACCACCGCAGAGACACTGGTATCGAATCCGGCTGTCAGCGGTGCCTCCGGCTTGGCCGGTCGTCATACTGACACAATTGGCAGTGTCAGCGGGTGGGAAGCCGGTGGGTGGTATCCTGGTCATTGTAAACAGCGACTCCTACAGGTCGGTCAGGGCGCCTGCACAGCAAGGGAAGGAACTGGTGAAGGTAGTGTGATCCTGCCACGCATTACACTTCACCAATGAGAGTCCGCGCTGTCGGGTGAAAAGAGGCTGCTGGCTGTCTCCTATGTATCGGAGGAAGCATCTGATAGACTTCAGGGCTCCCTAGACCGGCAAGTAGGGGGCAAATGCACGCAACAACCAGGAAGGGGAGGGGGGAATTGGCATAACGACTAAATTGGGATGGGAGAAAAATACAGAAAAATTGGAGGAGAAAAAGTAGATTAAAAAAAAACAGTGTCATAACACATTCAGGACTCATCTATGAATGTTTTGTGCATTGTGACAACAGTGTCATAACACATTCATAGCAAATTATTGAATGATGTGCTGCTGAGGGAGCCTGGTAGACTGTGTGATGCACCTGCATGTGGTTTTTCAATGTTAATCAGGATGATAGGTGGGCTTGCTGTAACTGACCAGAAGAAGAAGAGGTGGGAGTATGTGTAAGTACTGTATGTGGGTTGGGACCCATGTGGGTCTTGGGGCGATTCAAATGGGTCCCCGACTAATTATCTGGAAGTACCAAAGCCCTCCCAAGTCCAGTGAAGAATAAACATGTTGAATAAAACACTATAGGCTATAATCTTTGTCCTATTAGGTTCAAAGATTAGTTATTCTGGAAAAAAGGTTTGGAAACCACTTCCCTAGACTACATCACTGACTGTTAGATGTGCTATGAATGTGTTATGGATGCATTCATTGATTCATGTATGAATCCGTTACCAACATCCAGTCTTGCATGGCCAGACGTCTCTCCACACTACGTTAGCGATGTGAGAGATGTCTGGCCCGGAACCCGTTATCATCGCACACCAGGGGAAAAACACTTTCCAGGTTGTTTGTCTTTCTCAAAACCATCTAGGGTGGTGCTAAGCACAGAATGTACACTTACAAAAATAGCACCAGGAGAGAAAAGTTTCTTTGTCAAAGTTTTCCATCATGAGAGTGTACTGTCACCTTGTTAGCTGGAAGACTTGTTGTGGATGTTGTTGATCCTAGAGATACTAGAGAAAAAAAACAAGCCTAGTTAAGCTGGACCTGGATATGCCAGCCCAGTGGGGATATACTGTATGTTTGTTAATTGGTACATGTAAACCACTGTGTGTGTGTGTGTGTGTGTGTGTGTGTGTGTGTGTGTGTGTGTGTCTGCGTGCGTGCGTGCGTGTGTGTGTGTGTGTGTGTGTGTGTGTGTGTGTGTGTAGGTGTGTGTGTGTGTGTGTGTGTGTGTGTGTGTGTGTGTGTGTGTGTGTGTGTGTGTGTGTGTGTAGGTGTGTGTGTGTGTGTGTGTGTGTGTGTGTGTGTGTGTGTGTGTGTGTGTGTGTGTGTGTGTGTGTGTGTGTGTGTGTGTGTGTGTGTGTGTGTGTGTGTGTGTGTGTGTGTGTGTGTGTGTATGTGTGTGTGTGTGTGTGTGTGTGTGAACGCGCCCAGAGCTCAATTTGTGCCGGCTCCTGCCCGGAACAGAATAATCACTATAATAATGTGTCAATGTTGTGTGAGACCATGTATGATTTAATGTTATCCTGTCTGTCATGGTTTTATTGTAGGCCTATACAGTATATTCCCATAGAAGTTCCTGAATTGCTCATTTAATTAGGCATGGAAGACAAATGTGGCGTACTGTGTACATCAATTCAATGAAATTTCAATGAGGTCAGATGCCTGAACACAGCGATTGAGATGTGTGTGCATTAACAACAGCAGACTGTGTGAAGTACAGTAGGCAGCTGTCAAAAACTGGTGAAATACTGTAGCAACAAGATATATATATAATCTTTTTTCTTTTTTGCCTTTGCTCCCATCCCCCAATTTAGTCGTTATGTCAATTCCTTTCCCTGTCGTTGCGCTGTCCTACTGTCAGTCTAGGGAGGGAGTAGACTACCACATGCCTCCTTCGATACATGTGGAGTTGCCAGCCGCTTCTTCACTGTGAGTGAATTTCACTGTGAGAACATAAAGCGTTCAGAGCGTCACACTATCTCCCCCAGACCCCATCCCCGCTAAAAAGTAGGAGTCGCTGTTGCGACGACCAGGACTCGTACCCCACCGGCTTCCCACCCGCGAACACCAATTGTGTTCATAGGGACGACTGACCAAGCCGGAGGTACCGCTGCCAGGAATTGAACCCGGGTCTCCGTGGTGGTAGGTGAGTGCTAAAACCTCTACACTACTGAACCAACAAACCAAGCAGGCCAAAGGCATAGGAGGCCAATGAAGGCTAAATAGATAGGCTGTATGCTGGCAAGTGGTGTAACCAGAGATACTGGAAACTTTGGTTTAAGGTTAATGCTCGTTGGTGTCTAAATATCGCAGCATATTACAGTGTAAGTGTCTTAGGTGGACAGTACATATTACAGTGTACATGTAAGTGTCTTAGGTGGACAGTGCATATTACAGTGTATGTGTCATACTGTAGGTACATTTTCTGGGTTTTTATTGTTTTTGACTAAAGACTGTGTGAACTGCCGTTGGCCTTGGTTGTGTGGAGGCCCCACTAGAAACGTTGACTTTTAATTGCTATGATCAGAGGCAGCTGGACTGTGTAATTGTATTGATTGAAGGGAGGTTGCTGTCTCTCAGAGTCTCTATGAGCTATAGGACGATGCCGATAGTAAGATTATTGGCCTAAGCTTGGGAATAAAACCAGGAAGGAAATATGTAGAGTAGCAGACTGGTTTTTAAGCCTCTACAACGCCACTCCAGTTTTTTTGTTTGGGAACAAACACAACTGCATCTCCCCAAGCTAAGTAGACATGTGGACGTTGAACTGTGAATGAAGGCATCACTCATTCAGCTCTCTTTAGACAGGTTGACCTATATTCCCTACAACAACTGGAGAGTAGAAGCACCCGGTGGCTTTTATCCCCTGCACACACAGTTTTTGTGGGCTAGCTGTGGCTATTTCGCCTCAGGGCTGTTTTTAGGTTTAGACAGATGATCGGTTTAATGCTTTCCCATTGTTTAAACTTTGTAAAACCACACACACAGGAGGATGATCTACTCAGTTGACTTATAAAAAAATAAAAATAAATGAAATGGAGTACGAGGTTTTCTTCCGCCATGAAGCGACAGGGTTGGCTACCCAAGCCTCCCTGTTAGCCAGGATGGTTTAGGGGAGCCCCTTTAGCCAGTAAGTATTACAGTGCACCTTTAAAACTCTTATAGTGTTGTCCGTCCGCTAGAGGGCCTCCCGACACCTCCTACTCAACAAGTCTCCCCTGCGACCAGAAAGGACATTGCACCTGTTTGTTGCACAAGTGTTCATAATGTTCTCTATCTGTTGTATCTGTGTTGTCTGTTACACTTTTCCAGGGTTGATTTCCTCAACCTATGACATGTTGGCATAGTCAGGATTCCTAGCAGAGACACAGCTATGATGGACGAAGAGGAAAACTTTCCGGTAATGAATACCATGTTGATTCCATGGTTCCTGGGTGCGACTTGGATGGCACATTTGGAGGAGAAACCCTGTTCAGTGGCTGCTGGGCCCAAAGAGAAGGTGAGAAGAGAAGATCTAAATCCCAACAAGCAGTCAATTTTGTCACAAATGCACTGGAGGGTGAGGCAAGGAGCGAGATCTTGCTACTACCTGAAAGCCAAAGAGATAGAGGGCTCAATATTCTGACTATCCTAGAAGACATTTATGGGGGGACACCATCTCTCGCACAACGCAGGGCTAAGTTTTTTTCCAAAGCAGACAGGAAACCGGAGAGGAGCTTTCATTATCTGCCTCCAGGAGAGAGTTAGACTAGGGGAGGCAGAAAGGGAGGAGGGATTAAGAGCCCAATTTGCAATGGGGCTTAGAACAGGGCTTATTTCCCAGGAAGTACAGTGCTTGTTGCGGTGTGGCTTTCTTTTACATTTGTAAAGAAGCTAAAGCACTGGAGTGAATGAAGGAGCTGAAGGAGAAAAGAGAATGGCCTATCCAGTACTAACTGCAGCAATAGCAGGTGAACAGTCAGTGCCTACTAGGGTTGCCACCTTTCACTAATAGAAATAAGGGACACCTTTCATCGTAAAAAAAATGTGGGCGGTTTTTGGGAGAAAATGGGCGGATTTTGTAACTATTTTTTAAAAACTTTATTTCGGTTTTAGTGTTAGGGTTAGGGTTATGTTATTTAATTATTTAGGGGAGCCAGTCTCCCAAACTCCTGAAATGCATAGAAAACAAACAGTCAGCACTGTTGTAGCTGAGGTTGTGTTTAACCGTGTGGTATACCTGTGTCACCTCAGCTGCAGTAACCTAGAGGGGAGGAGTGGGATGATAACATTGAAATTAAATGAAATTGAACAGTATGACTTTTATATTGTTGTCTGAACACTATTTATTTATTTATGTTTAAGTATTTATTTAAGTATTTTTGCATTTATGTATTTATGAATTCTATTATTTATGTATTTATTAACTGTTAATACATTATGAATAATTCTGTTTTCCAGATGAGCATAACAACATAAGAGTTTAAATGGGCACACTATTTAATTATATTGATTAATATAAATACATGTTTATTTATTAGACTTTAAAAACTCAACATTAATGAACAATCAACCATATTAGTCAACTGAAATAGCCTAGACTATGCCCACATCAGCAGCCAATATGTAGGCTCCTGGCTGCCAGGGCAGGTAAATATAAATACTGACATCTAGTTAAAAACACAACCAGATAAATAAGATGTAATATCCCATACCGAATCAATCTCAGGAGATGTTTCAGTCAGTGGCGGCTGGTGAATTCTTCTCCAGGGGGGCGTAACTAATTAGTATCCCCCTCTATCTCTCCTTCTCTCTCTTTCTCTCTCTCTCTCTCACTCACACACAGCGCGACGTGGAATCGATTCGTTACACAAGGAACTGCAAAAGATCAGACCTATGTGTAGTATATACCAAGAATAACTTCAGTATGAGTACAGGGCTGTACACATATTTTGCATATTGTTAAACGAGCCAAGGCTAGCTATTAAACTATCGATATGAATTGAAAATGGGAGACCCTGATGTAAACAAGACAAACGTCTTTCTCTGGTCTGCATCCCCTTAACAATTGTGTGTATTGAGCCGTACTGTATTGTACCCATTCTGCAATCTGTTAAATTAAGTTTTCATTCATTAATTCATTCAAACATAGACTGGGCGAGATATTGAACAAGCCATAATCCACTTCTTTTAAATCCAAAAGAAACTCCACTCTCTCTCTGATCCATCCAATAATAAACACATATGTATATCTTGTCATTTTAAACAAGTTACCATCATAGGCGGCGCGTATATAAGGCCAGGGGAGGCTATGCCGACCCAGTCTGCGCATTATTATAGGCAGCCTAGGCTACGATATTGTGTGCGTGTGGGCTGCTGCAGCCCGGTGGTGACAATACGCAAAGGGTCGGCCAACCAAGGTGTCAATGGCAGTAGGTGTGGTGGCCGTTTAACATTCCAGACTGCGGGCAGTAACCAATCACGCCGCATCACCAAACTAACCGATGCCAGTCTGGTCTTCAAAACCCTCCAAGGTCTAGCCCCACCCCCACTTTCCGATTGTTCACCTCCAGGTTCGCGTGTAGTCTTTTACCAACAAACTTGCAGTTCCGCGTTCGGGTTCAGAACTGTTGTACCGGGTGGCGTCTATTCGCATCCTAACACTAATTTCCATTAAGGACAAGTACATTTAGCAAATCAGCCCTCTCCGTGAGAGCTGCCAAGACCTGGAACTCCATTCCAAGTTACATGCCGCCTGGGCATAACACTGGATCACCTGAGGCCAAGGGCTTGCTCTACGAGGGCATGATGAGACTGAGTCAGAGTTAATCAAACCGTGGAAACTTTTTAGAGCTACTATGTACATTGTTTTCAAAGCATGATGAGATCCAAATTATGGAAAACGTTTCCTTCATTGCCATCGGCACCGCAACTTGTGAACGGCCTTTCCCAATGAGGCGCATCCGAAGATGTGGGTGTGACATCAGAACCTGGACAGCACCGTTTGCGTGCAAGCAAAAAAGAAAAATGTTGCGCGCTACGTGCGAGTTTCATCCGATCTATAGCCTACCCTAATGTCCAGCTCACCCGCCGCCTATGGTTACCATTCATTGTCCGGTTGATTATGCCCCACCCACGGCGAAATTAATTAGTTAGTTCAACAACAACACAGCATCGCTCTAACAGAGAGAGCGAGAGAGCGAGAGAGAGAGAGAGAGAGAGAGAGAGAGAGAGAGCGCGCAACTCACTTTGTTTTGTTTAGTTGAAATGGTCCAGGAGGGCTTGATAAAGTGTATATCCACTGTCCAGACTGTTGATGTATATGTCCACTGTCCCAGACTGTTGATGTATATATCCACTGTCCAGACTGGTGATGTATATATCCACTGTCCAGACTGGTGATGTATATATCCACTGTCCAGACTGCATCCAGCTAGCCATTATAGCGTGTTGTTGTTTGTTGTTGAACCAGCTAAGACAGAGTATAGCCTACCCTTCGAGAAGCTTTGTGGTCCAGACTCCAGGCTTGAACTTTCCATAAAAGTGTCCATATAAATCTATTTAGTTAGATCCAACACTGTCTGAATGTACAGTATCTTGTGATTATTATCAATTTCCGACAACTACTATTTCCTAGTAGCCCCTCGAATAGCATATTATCTGCAGAGCCAGAGCCCAGAGCCCAACGTCTGGGGACGCGATGTCACGTGCCACTCTCAGCCAATAGTGACTACATCGGGCACTCGAGCAAGCGCCCTCTGGTATCGTATTTGACAGCGCTATGTTGTACGTACGTATTTATTCATACGTATTTGCATTTTGCCCTGTGAGTTGCGCAATTACGGCGGAGCAGAAATGAGCGCCCATGAAAACGGAATGGAGGGGGCTAGGCGCTGGGGGATGAATAGGCTGCTTCCTCCTCAGCAAATAATTCTTTCTTCTTCTTCTTTTAACTAGGGAGGGCGGCGCTCTAGCGCCCACTATCGGCCGGCCGCCACTGGTTTCAGTCATGAAGAACTGTGAAACCTGTGCTTGGGTCCTTTGAGTTCTTATATTTCGGGAATATTTTTGTTCTCCTGAGGCATGCTGTTTGACGTCAGTCAGTCCACCATGCGCCACAGAAAACACACACCTACATTACATACTTTGCAATTTGCTTTATAAACATCTCCACTGACGCTATCAAGCCAGGGGTTTGCCAGTTCCCACTCACGTCTGTACTTCTGGAGGCGTTTTGTCTTTTTAGGACGCGCCGGTGGAGTAGTGTCTGCTGTAGACATTTTCAAACAGCCCGGTGATGCAGTGACTGAGCTGAGCAGAAGTAACTTGAGGATTGGCACAACCGCACAGAACGTTTTAGCAACGTGAAAGCGCAAATTCTCATTGGTCGTGAGCTGCTGAGCACACGCCCATCATACCAGAGTTGCCAAGTCTGTTTATTTTCCGCAATTTTTGGACACAATTTTGCTTGTTTTTGGCTTGTTTTTGTAGGTCGGCTGGCTCATTTCTCTCACAATACTGGCAACCTTAATATACGGGACAAAGTGCGTCCCGTATCAGTTCAATACGGAACGCGTCTTTTAGTTTCCAATTACGGGATGATTCCGTATTTTACGGGACGGGTGGCAACCCTAGTGCCTACGTACAGTTGGAAGGAAGCTAAGGAAGCACTACACGCAGAACTAGAACATGAGTTGAAAGAGTAAATGACCCAGCCAGAGAAACCCGGAGAAGCCGCTTTCTGACTAAGCTAAGCTAACTAACGTTAGCCGCTAATGCTAACTAAGCTAAGCTAACCCAACCCTGGAAACGCTCAACTTCAGTTTCGAGTTCCATTAGTGAGGATAATATAAGAGACAGTGTTTTAAATCAAACATTAATTCTACATTTTACAGTATTTCACAAAACATTTCCTGTGGTAAATGGTAAAATGGTAAATGGTGCATTTATATAGCGCTTTTATCCAAAGTGCTTTACAATTTGTTCTTCACATTTTACCCATTCACTCACCGACGGCGGAGGCAACCATGCAAAATGCCGACCTGCTCATCAGGAGCAGTTAGCGGGGTTAAGTGTCTTGCTCAAGGACACTTTGACACGCTGCCCGGGAGGAGCGGTAATCGAACCGGGAACCTCTGGATTACCAGACGCTTGCTTTACCTCCCAAGCCACTGTCACCCCCACTGTGCTTTCCATTTCTTCCATACGCCATGTCAGAAAGCACAAAACGACAAAAGGATGTGCTCATGTAATCAACTCCATGACTTTTGAACTTTGACCCTTGACCCTGTCATGCTCCTGCTGTCAGTACCTTCGAGTTTTGCCAATAAGGTCAAATGGGCAGGGCATGCTATTGTGGGTCTTTCAACCTTTATGCCCACCATCACACACATTGTAGGGAGATGAAGGCTGTCCCAGAGACAAGGAAAATTGCAATTTGTGCCTGCGATGGTACAAAACAGATCTGTACAAAACAGATTGAAGGATTGCAGGAGGCTGTGAAATTAAATGTATTATAACCCCTGGCATGATGCACCGAAAGGACATCTTTGCGATAAATCAGGTAAAAAGATTGTATTAAAAATAATAGACTAAACCTGGAACTATAGCAAGTCCTCTTCCTGCAACAACAAAAGAGAAACACAAGCAACCAAGACAACCATATAATGTTGACGTTAACGTTATGATTTATTTATCATTTCTTGATAGTATATTTTACAAATCACAGCTATAAATCTCCTTCAAATTGCCAACCGTTTCCAATTGTAATGCATTCTTTATCCCTCCATCAACACATACGCCTTGTCTTTGTTGCAGTGGCAGTCTGTCAACACACACACACATGCACGCACACACACACACACACACACACACACACACACACACACACACACACACACACACACACACACACACACACACACACACACACACACACACACACACACACACACACACACACACACACACACACACACACACACACACACACACACACCAGGGATGTCAAATTACTTTCAATCCAATCAATTCAAGGTTTTTTTTCTTTAAAGAAAAGGCAACAGCTATGCATCCCCTGAGAGATAAACAAAATTATGTTGTGTCATCCTGTCAACGTGTGCAATAGGCTGCTGCAGACTTTACCAGTGTGTAGTTGCCAGCGTCCTGGGGGTAACATCAACTCAAGAGACACTAACAAACAGAACAAGCTGGTGGAAAAAGGCTAGGTCAGTTCCTCTAGTGCAATCATTAGTTTGTGTGTGTGTGTGTGTTTAAATTTACCGTATGTAGCCTACTGTACTGGGGGGAGGGTAACATCAACTGAAGAGACTAACAAACTGAACAAGCTGGTGAGGTCCGTCGTGGGAGACAAACTGGACAAACTATGAGGAAGTAAACTAAACTTTTTTCCCTTAACATATTGGATAAATAATATTATATTATTGCCCCCCCCCCCCCCCCCCCATATTTGTCTCTTTTATAAATAAATAAAAAGTTTAATAATTGTATTTCACAGCGTGTGTGCAGCCTTGTTTATTCGCTGTGTCCATAGAACTATAGTCCATTTACTAGTAGGCCCAGGGTGCGATCCACGGGGGGAGCTGGGTGAGCCATGGCTCCCTTAGATCAGACATCAGCTCCCCTGAAAACATGATTTGTGAATCTTTGGCGGGGTCTCTAAATTACTGAAAATAAATGCTACTTTTGCCATGCATTTCTCATTTTTCTGTAATTTTCTGTATCATCATCGTGTATAATAATAAACGTATGCTATTTTGGATGTATGATTAATGATTTGCGTGTAGTGGCTACTTACTGGGACATAATTCACGGCATTCTAGCCTTTTGTGGTGTTTACTACATCTCCCATGACCCTTAGCGGGGGATGACGTAGTTAAAGAGAGACAGACGAGTGAAAGTTGAATGGAAGTGTTGTTTGTGCGACAGTAGCGTGCGTAATAAACTAGTGTTTTTGCATCGGAACACGACTCCGACTACGCTATCATTACTGCATTCCTACATTTGTGACCCTTGGACGTATTTCGGAGATTATATCGAACATGTCAACTGAACAACAGAACGCAGATCGCAGAACTTTGAACGCAGTTTCACTCAAGCTGCGCAGAGTGCCAACGCTTGGTTTGCGCAAGCCGAAGCCCAATTCGCTCTCAGGGATATTACCGCGGATGCCACCAAGTACTACTACGTGGTAGCAGCCCTTACGAATTCAACGGCAGCGAGAGTGGTGAGTTTGCTGGAAAACCCACCTACACATGACAAATATGTGACTATAAAAACACGCTCTGAGTTTTATTTGTTTTTGCCCCCCCCCCCCCCCCCCCCGGGAGCTCCCCCGAAAATTGTGATATGGTTCGCACACTGAGTAGGCCTACATCACTGCATAATCATAAATGTTAAGTCAAGCATTTGGTTATTTATTTGTGATACTCTGTATACACCCAATTCACAGTAATAGCCACATTTTCTTTCAAACTAATTTGGTCACGGATGTCCGGATTTGGTACAAATATTTGCTCTCTTGGGCAGAGCTGTTTAGTAGGGTGTGACGTACAGGCGCAGAGACAGCTCTGCGTAGCTCTGCACTTTCTCGTTTCTGATCCACATCTACATGAAAATATGGATGTACAATGTCAATGTCTCCTGTATGCCTTCAAAGTCAAATGAGTCATGCAGTGTGATGATAGAGGAAGTACATCGAGGTGCCTCTAATGTCTACAGGCACCACACTTGATGTCACCTAATTGAGTTTTCCGTAGGCGGTTATCAACGACCATATATGAGTAATATTCCTAAAAACGGATTGAAAACAAAAAACATTTAGTTTTGTGTCATGAGGATACAGTACATGCCAAAGGCATCCTTCATTCGGCCAAATTTAATTGTTGGCATTTAAAATCATCCGTTGCTTTTTCTTTCAAATATAATTTTTTTTATATTTTGGGAAGATCATATTCAACCAATTATTATGAAATAACTGAGAACATTATGCTCTTAACACTACCAAATGGATAACATGTTCTCTTTATATTTGTACTCCGTGAGCAGGATGCAGGAGATGCTGTGCTGTGTGAGTAAATCAAAGGGAATTTACTCACACAAACAATATCTACATCAAACAGCTTCATTCATCGTATCTCTCAGTATACGGTATGTTCATCGTTCGTCGTTCGATAGGTGAATTCCAGAAGACCAAAATCACCTCTTTGTTCCCCTCCAGAAGGAGGAAGCCACTCTCCCTCTAAGTGGCTCACAAAAACTTTACCACACAGATAAAAATACTTCATATCCGGTCACATTGGTTGCCCTCTGTCCATCTATCAGGCCCTGCTGACTAAGGAGAATCATCGAGAATGTAAATGTGAGCTCCGTGACCTCAGGATGCAGCAGATGCTGTGTGCTAGTGATGGGAATTACGGCTCTTTGAAGGGAGCCGGATGTTTTGGCTCCGTTCCTTTCCAAGAGCCGTTCAAAAAGAACGGCTCATCTGTCTTTTTATTTTTAGGGGGCCGGGTTACTTGGTTTATCAGTCATAAATCAAAATCTTTGGTTTATCCGGGGAATAATCACTAGGATAATGATAGGATAAGATTTGGATCAGATTCAAACTTAGATACTGAAGCCCCTGGAAACAAAGCCTCAACTCATTAAAATGTATACTATGTATGATATCCAACATGAGTGTGATATTAAACATCCACGGAAGTTTGAATGAAAAAAGATCTGACCATGGCCATATCCTGTCTCCAAGAATGAAAAACTCGAGAAGAAATTCATTAGCAAAACCTTCCTTAGTCTGACCCCTCCTTATTTGATACACTTGTTAATTGTCATCTACTCCCTATCACCAGAGCTGCTCACCATATCTCGCTAGATGTTCCCTGTGTTAACACTTCCTTCGGTTAATCCTCCTTCCAATTTGCTGCTCCCAGCAGTTGGAACAAGATGCAAAAGACCTTGAAATGGACAAATTGACTCTCCTCACTATTTTTAAGGACTCTATCACAGAGTTGTTTACACACACCTGCAACTGTCACCCAGCCGTTTAACTGTAATTTGATTGTTCTGCTTAATGTATTACAGTACATACCTTGTAATTTTATTTGGTTGTTGGTTTGATGTGTGTTTTGATCATTTCCCTTACCTCTGTGATGTATGTATCGTCTGTTTCTTTTTCTTTTTTGTCCCCTTTCTGTTATGGGATGTGGTGGTTGCGGGACCCAAATTGTGGAGACAGAGTGCGAGGAAGCAGTCAGGAGAAATGAATAGGTCTTTACTGAAGTCCAACAGGAATGTCGTACGACAGTTACACGGAACATAACAATAATAAGGGCTCGGCCAGGCCGGCGCGGGACAAGAGAAAACAAAAGACTAAACTAGACCTAACCAGAAAACACGAACCAGAGGATCGTCTTTGAAAAGTCTCTGAAAGGCAACGTTCTTCTCCCTGAGGAGGGCACGTTGGCGAATGTTCGAAATGTCCGAGTACGAGAGTCCGAAAGGTAGATCACAACACTTCCCCTGTTCCCCTGTACCGTTTGTCCTCTCAACATTGTGAATAATAATTTGTTCTGCCTGGTTAAATAAATACAATTAAAACTTCCCTGATTTGTTCTTACAGTAAAAAGAAACAAAATTAATTAATCTTTTCTTTTCATGCTTGTTGCAATGTTGCAATGTCAGATTAAAATAAACTGTATTTTGTGCTTGAATTGAGAGAGCGGGAGTGAAGTAAATGATACAATGTTGCATTTTTAAACCTCTTGAATATTGAATACCTTTTTGGAATTCCACCCTCTGTATGAAATGTGTTGTAAATAAACTTGCCTTGAATCCAATTCATGCAACACATTTAAACAAAAAAAATACCGGCTCCCACCAAGTATGACTTGGTTCCCTTCATTCGTACCAAAGAGCTGCTCAAAAGAATCATATCGTTCACGAACGTCACATCACTACTGTGTGCCCAGGGGTATTAATGATGAACTGCCAATGGGGCAACATGTGCAATACAGTTTTTTTCTTTTCTTCCAGAAAGTGAGTTTCTGGTTCTCCAGTCAAACCAATCACATACATCCATTAACATTTCACTTAATTATAGTTTTGTTTTGTTTTTTACGTCATTCTACAAGAAATGGAAACAAGAAAAACTAAAACATGAACTACATGATTGGACTACCATCCATCACCCGGGCCTGTGGTTATGGGGGTACAAAAAAGACAATGTCGAAGAAACATGATAGATTTATCCAGATGGATCCAGACATCAACACTTTCATTCTGTTTGTTGTCAATAAATTGCCATTAAAGCAGTTACTAGGAAGATTTTGACATCAATATATAATCATCGTAAATTCAATGTCCATACCCTGACAGGATCACTGCAGAAACATGTTGAGATCGATAGAGACTGAAAGACAATTGCTGTGATGGCCATGAGTCCATCAATATCCTCTGTTTTCTATTGATAGCCTGTGTCCGGGCCGGATCCATGGTAGTTGTATGGTAGTTGTATGTCCTGCGTCTTCATACTGTTGCTTATTCCCTGTGGTTCTTTGTTTCTCTGTTCATTTGTTTTGCTCATTGTCAGCGTCTTTGGGTTAACTTAGGCTACTGTAAAGCACTTTATAAATAAAATGTATTATTATTATTATTATTTAGTTCTGCTGAAGGCATATGGTACAAAGGAAGCTTTTCCAAACAAAACTTTATGTTCACTGTTAGCAAGGCTTCTCAGCTTCTCCTCTTGTCAACAAAACATTTCCCCATGTTGTAGGGCGAAAGCTAACGGCAATATAGGAAGCGACAGGGTTTATGGGAAATGTGGTCTTCAAAGGTATCACAACCAATATGATATATTTTGTTGAAAATGATCCCTGTAGCTGCTTTAAAGTGTAAAGACATGACAGTGGCAGGTCTAACACAGCTTGAATCATAAAACAATGTTTAATAAAACATATATTATAAAATGAGCTCACAGATCATATCAGCTCAAATACAAATACTTAGTGACCTCCTGAGCGTAAAAGTCGTGGTTTACTCTGCCATGTTACACAACATCCACATCTTTACCTTCAGCTTAAAAGACATCAGGCTGACTGTTTGTTGAGTAATGTCACCTGACATCACCTGGCTCCTTGTGAGCCACAGACCTTCTAGGCGTAGAGTGCGGACGGCACTCACACTTGGTCCTGGGGGACTATGACTGCAGGACGTACCAAAGTCTAAAGGGAACTTAACGCGCCTTTTAGTGCAGAAGGATGAGTCAACTTGTTGTATGATGTATATATTCTCAGTCCACACTCGTAAGTGGTCTCTCTTACACACATCTTCACATTGCACCCTCTACTCACGCACACAAATAACCAGTGGCGTCGCGTGGGTAAAATAACAGGGGATGCCCAAAAAAAAAGTTATAAAAAAAGAAATGTTATTAATATATATATATATTTTTTTCTTTTTTTAACCAAACAAACATCACAGGTACATATGTCCAAATTAACCTGGCTACTATGGAGGAATAAGTGACTGCGTATTCGAGCCCCTGGCCCCAAATGTACAGTCTCCTCACCACCAGATGTATATTTCTCTCCCACCCACCACCCCCTCCTAATGTACAGTCTCCTCCCCATCATATGTATATACTCTGTCAGGATCTATAAGTAACAGTACTGTATATTTGGATACCGCATATGTCAAATGTATCAGTACTAAATACCTATATGTCCCTATGCCATAAATGTCATGTATGTTGTGTATGTCATAAATGTCAATATGAATTGAAAATGGGGGACTCTGATGTAAACAAGACGAAAGTCTTTCTCTGGTCTGCATCCCCTTAACAATTGTGTGTATTGAGCCGTACTGTATTGTACCCATTCTGCAATCTGTTAAATAAAGTTTTCATTCATTCATTAATTTGCTGTCTCGTTATAACACAAACAGCTCACCATGAACCATGACTATCTTACGTTAGTTAGCATCCAAGCCACCTCCCTCCTCCCCTAATGCCTGAGCTGCAGACAGTGACTGAGCACAGTGACTGCCAGCCTGCCTCAGTGAGTCTGAGAGTGTTAGAGAGGGAGAAAAAAAAATAAAAAATTATAACACAGAGATGAAAAATAATGATTTTTTATTATTATTGTAAACTATATATATATATAAAAAAATATATATATTATTTTAATTTTTTATTTTTCATATTCATATTTTAATGGGGAAGCCTGGCTTCCCTTGGCTTCCAGGAGGATTCGCCACTGCAAATAACACCTTTCAAATCCCCCCTCTGTCCCTTCTCCTTGTCTCGGGAATCAAAGGAGAATCTTTAAAGGGGCACTTCACCAAAAGAAATGCTGATTTATTTTGCACATAATCTCACACACATCCAAAAACTCAAAACGTTTGATAGTTATTGAGAGTAAATTGAATATGGCCACCAGTGATGTCATCTGGGATATTGAATCCTTGTGTTGTGTTAATTACAGCTCCATGCAAAGGAAGGGGCAGGAGTTAAAACAACGACATCCAATCAAACAAGCAAGCTGTTGTGAGGGCTGTGTGTGTGTGGGTCACAAGCAGATAATAGGGACTCTTAAAGTTATTCGTGAAACGAATAACCACTAACTGCTTACGCAGACATTTTAGGAGAAGGGGGAAAATAAACAACACAAAACAACCTTTACAGGTGGAAGTCTCAAAGTGAGTAATTAAGAAAATAAATCAAGTCCAAAAAAACAGGACTACTCTCAATAAAGAGGTATAGTATAAAAGTAAATAAGTCACAAAGGCACCTCCTAATAACAGAGTTTATATTGAAAAAGTTAAAAAATAAACCTCCACTAAGGGAGTTTATGTGTAGAATAATGCCAGTAGCCTAAAATAAGAATGACTACAACAAAGGCTAAATTCTGAATCAAAGATCAGCACTACACTTCAATATAATAAGCGTGACCAAAAGGATAGCCAACACTAGAAAATGGATTAGCAGTTGACACTGCGAGATCCAAACTTAAATAGACTCAACATGGCCATAGGCACAGCTGCACTGAATCAGGTGCAATCAAGCCCACACACCTGCCGACCCATGAGGCAATTAACCACAGGGACCAGGGATTGACAGCTATCCCTCACAGAAAGGTGAAATAAAGCAAAAATAGACAGCTGTCCCTCACAGAAAGGTGAAATAAAGCAAAAACCATGACAGCTGTCTATCAAACCCTCTATTGACATGCATGCTTGTTATGCGCATAGCAGTTGCGCGTGTACACAAAGGCCTGCTGCTAACACATGGCTGCCTGCTAGCTACCTAGTGGGGCATGGCTTTGGAGGCATTCTGATGTATTCTGATTTTATAAACAACTGCCCCCAGGGTTGAAACGGTGTGACAGTAGGGAGTCCCGTGGAGGGTGGACAACATCATGAAGTAAGTATGTCTGGGAGTGAGGAGTCAAAAGCGAATATAGATTTTTGAGTTTTGTGTTCCGACTCCCCAGAGGTCTTTGTCTCTTGCAATAAAAGTTTGCAACTCACATGAACTTATAATTACCATGGGTTAGTGGTCTATACCAGCTGGGTTAGTGGTCTATACCAGCTCTTATATTACCATGGGTTAGTGGTCTATACCAGCTCTTATATTACCATGGGTTAGTGGTCTATACCAGCTCTTATATTACCATGGGTTAGTGGTCTATACCAGCTCTTATATTACCATGGGTTAGTGGTCTATCCCAGCTCTTATATTACCATGGGTTAGCTGTCTATACCAGCTCTTATATTACCATGGGTTAGTGGTCTATACCAGCTCTTATATTACCATGGGTTAGTGGTCTATACCAGCTCTTATATTACCATGGGTTAGTGGTCTATACCAGCTCTTATATTACCATGGGTTAGTGGTCTATACCAGCTCTTATATTACCATGGGTTAGTGGTCTATACCAGCTCTTATATTACCATGGGTTAGTGGTCTATACCAGCTCTTATATTACCATGTGTTAGTGGTCTATACCAGCTCTTATATTACCATGGGTTAGTCACTGACCCATGGTAATATAAGAGCTGGTATAGACCACTAACCCATGGTAATATAAGAGCTGGTATAGACCCACTAACCGTTAGTGGGTCTATACCAGCTCTTATATTACCATGGGTTAGTGGTCTATACCAGCTCTTATATTACAGCTCTTATATTACCATGGGTTAGTGGTCTATACCAGCTCTTATATTACCATGGGTTAGTGGTCTATACCAGCTCTTAGTGTGTGCAGTAGTGCCCATGGTGTCTCCCCTATTGAATGGTTGGGACAACCGGCATTGACATTCTGCCGCCCTGAAACTTTTCTTTAAACACAAATTCAGTATATTCAGTATATTCATCAAACACTGAAACACTGCAGGAGACAACAATTTATTTCTGTTGTGTAATTCTCGCTACTGTCTACAATTACATTTTCATTCATCTCCGGCATCCATACACGGACATCCGATAATGCTTTATCGCACAAAAATGCAGATAACCATACATGTCACAGATTGAAAGCAGAGTATCTAGACTATCCATTTTCAATAACCTACTACTGCCTGCCATCTGTGTGTGTGTGTGTGTGTGTGTGTGTGTGTGTGTGTGTGTGTGTGTGTGTGTGTGTGTGTGTGTGTGTGTGTGTGTGTGTGTGTGTGTGTGTGTGTGTGTGTGTGTGTGTGTGTGTGTGTGTGTGTGTGTGTGTGTGTGTGTGTGTGTGTGTGTGTGTGTGTGTGTGTGTGTGCCTATATAGCTTAGTCGGTACAGTGTTTGCGTGAGTTGCCTATTGTCTGTCATGCGGTGGTTGGTTGTATGTGAATTGGAAATGCAATTGCATGTACCATGCATAACATGGTTATAAACGCATCCCTGACCTCCTCTGCGGACACGATCAGATCAATCCTCAATGCACCTTGCATGCATTTACATTTTTATGATTTTGATGCAGTTAATTGCTATCCGATTGCAATCCAGCAGCGTGTGCTTTGTGCTTGCGTTTGTCAGGCCCCTCCTCTGTAAGCCCCAGAACATCGTTTGAGTTAAAGCAGATGGACAGATCGCTACAACCATGCAGCGCTGTCTTATTTGCTAAATGATAGCTCTGATAGTGCATATTAATGAACAACTTTGATGCGCATGCATACATGGCAAGGCCTACAGTGTAGACGCAGCGAAACCATTAGCCTAAGCTGATTTCACATGCTCTGAGAGTATTACTGTTCCTCCCGTCATAGAGAGGGGACCGCGTGGAGAATCCTGTTGTTAATATCTCCATCGCAGTCCTCTGGCACATCTCTATCAGTGCGCCGACAGCGCAGGAACATCTAACTGCACAGGAACATCTAACTGCACTTAGCCTATTTCAGGGTCAAAGGAGGAAAAAGATTTTAGCTTCAAATCTAAATGAATAATGTAGCAGAGGGGGTTACTGTGTATGAAATATTAAAAAGCTGCCAGTTAGCTGTGTGTATTCATAACGTACACTCCCTCCTACGATTCGGAGACAACGGAAAATCACTTGCCTACCTACCCCACTCACTGTTCTTTAGGAAATTAGAAGACTTCTTGTAAGAAGGAATGGTATATATACCTCAGCATCCAGTAATTCAGACAGTAAAATATAATTCTGACAGAGCAGCAGGGAAAACTCTGATGTTGATGATATATAATGTCACTGGTGTGACGGCCCTGTTTGACTAGAACTCCTGTTTGAGTAGAACTCCTGTTTGTCTAGTACTTGCTGTGTGTAACTCTTGTCTGTCTCTTTAATTAAGGAACTGTGTCGTAGGTTTGAGCTCCAGCTTGATTAGCTGTACCTGTGGGGAGATGGTAGAAAAGGTGTGGTAACATTGACTGTGTATTTCATAACTAATATGTGTGAATATTAGAAAGCCATAATGTAAAAGCCAGGTGTACCTTTCAACAGCAGAATGGATTTTCAGTGCTAAAGTAAGGAGCTGATACTGGTGTTACAAAGACAGCCACTCAACCCCCACTCGTGACTAAAGACTGTATGTAAATGTACCCCACTAGAAACAAAGGAACTGAAAAGTCACACTCAGCGCCTAACAGATTACAGACAGAGCAAGACAGACTTGCTTTTGCTACAGGTACATGGAAACTAATTCATAAACAAGATCATATTAATTAAACCATATTAGATAAAAGGTATTTGAATGCCATTTAGAAATGTCAAACTAATTATGAAGATAATAGTGTCATTTCACCCCTGGTGTAAACCATATATATATAGAAAGGGCTTAATCACCAAAGCTTAGTCTGGTAAAATACATATCAAGTTATCTATTAATCAACTGTTTAGTATAAAAATGTAAGCAAAAGAGTAAAACTGTGATAATACTTGAGATATTTGGGTAAAATGTTTAAATAGGAGATGTCTCTGTGGAAGAACGCCACAGCTCAAAAGGAGGGGGGCCACCTGAAGACCCCCGCTGTTGATATACTGGAAGAAGACACCGACGAGGAAATCAGGGGGAGGGGCGAACCGCCCTCCCAGAAGACAAATCTAATTGGACCAACGTATTATTAGAATATGTGCTACTATAGGGGGAAATCAGAGTATAAATAAGAATGTATTGATGAGAGAGAGGACAGGTATTCCCACCCCAGGGGGTTTTCTGGCCTCCACCAGTTCCACAGACTGCACTCTTGCCGCGATGTGAGTAAACTGTATGGAATAATCACTGTTTGTGGTGATATAAAGTAAGATGCCTATCTTAGACCAGGTTTAACCATGTGGTGGCAAAAGAAGTATTCTATTCCATTGATAAACATGACTAATTTTATGTGCAGACTTGTTTTTGATGTGAGAGCCACCGTGAATGGGCTATAATTATGTAAACCTCATCAATCCTTTTGTACAATCATGTCTTATGAAAAATTATGAATAATCCCTGTATGTAACTGATGCATTTTCACCTTTGGGCCTCTCGGCAATAAATACATGAGTTTGAATTAGAACTCTGTGGTCTTGACTGCACGTTTATTCCTTGCTGGCTATATTTGAAGTCAGATGAGGAGACAATTCTATCACTTATGATCTTTCCCTCCTTCCAGATAACAAACCTCATTGTACTGTAAATAACCTTAGGTATGTGCTTAGAATATACCACAAAGGCCTGCTTGCAACAGACTGGGGCCTCTTCCACTCTCCAGCCAGTTGGTGTCCTGCAACATGGTCTCATCAGAAAACGTAAATAAAGTACTAATCGACCACAGGAAAAACATATTTTAAGAGAGATCGGGCCGAGAGGGGGGGCAGGGGGGGTATAAAGGCCTGCTTATTGTCATGGTTCCTGCCGGGCAGTGCTCTCTCTCTCTCTCTCTCGCTCTCTCTCTCGCTCTCTCTCTCTCTCTTTATTTAAGTAGGTGCAGGTTTGGTGGTCAGCGTGGCAGCTGATCTGATGTCTGTAGGGCCTATTACGTCGAAGATATAACCCCGCCCCAGATGTTGAGAGGCTGCCAGATCGTAAACACTTGTTACCAGTTAGTCGTGTTATTTTGCTCTTGTTCCCTATTCTGATACATCTAGTTGTTTGCCTGGACCTCATGTTCTTTGACCGTGCTTAACTGTGTGCTCTCGTCCTCTCTCCCCAGCCTGCTTGGTGAAGTTCTGGAGACACTGGCTGGCTCACAAGGACCTGCTCTGAACCCCCGCCTGTCTGACGATTCTCTGTGCTCTACTCCGTCTTGACCCCTACCTGGCTGACTATCCCGTACCCGCTCTGACCCCCTTTTTTCTTTTTTTCTTTTCTTTTCTGCATTTTATTGCTTTATTTCGGATACAAGTCCGGCAGAGAGGAAGGATGGGAGAGAGATATGGGGGAAGACATTTGGCAAAGGTCGCCGGGTCCGGGAGTCGAACCCGGGACGGCCACGTTGCACTACAGTGCGTTACGTGGTATGCCACCCTGGCGCCCCCTGGCTGACTATTCTGTACCCACTCTGACCCCCGCCTGTCCGACTCTCTTGCCCCCGTGCACACCCTGGACTATATGAGTATCTCCCCCGTGTATCGACCCCTGCCTGGACACTGATCATTCTAATTAAATATACCCCCTTGGGTTTTATCAAGACCTGTCGTTTCTCTTTGTCTGCACATTGGGTTCCAAACTAAACTGTGATACTTATAACAGACTGGGGCCTCTTCCAATCTCCAGTGGAATGGTATTTCGTTTTTTGTTTTCTTTGTTTGATGCACGCTTCAACACCTGCCCACACTATACTGTTTTCATTGCACTGACATTTTCAATGTTCATTCCAATGTGTTCTCACTCAAATAGCTGAACATTATTAAACTAAACTTTCTTATTTATGATTCATGAAAAGAAAACGCTAACTGCTAACAAGTTTCTCTTCTAAGTTAAGAGCTAGTCATCTAACATTAGCAGCTAGCAGTTAGCCTTCTAAGTTAAGAGCTAGCTCTATTAAGCTTTGTGTGTATGTATCTATATACAACGCTCTATAACAAACCGCCGCAGATTCTGAGTCAATAACTTGTCCTAATTAATTATTGCAAGTTCGCATTGTGTTTTCAAAGGGATCAAGATAAAGCTCAAAGAGTCTCAAGAAAAGGCTAACACAACACAAGCCGCTGTTGAAATACAATAGAGTATCAAATTTGCCTTTTCTCTCCAAAGTCTCATTTTAAACCCTTAATGCCTTTCCCAGAAAACCACATAAGAAGGAGCCATTACCAGAAATGAGCGGCTCGGCTGGAGGGTTTTTAACTTTTATACTGCTGCATAAGAATAAATAATAGAAAGGAAATTCTTTCTTAACTTGAATTACAATATGTATACTGTATATCGTGGATGACGATATTGTAAAAATCCATACCTTCGCATCGATCTTTGATGGTACTGTATACCTTCATTATTCGGTATAGGGGAGAACAAGGGACGTTGTCACACTTTTTACTCTAGTGTGAATTGCTCATTATCAAAATATCTTTCAATAGTCATTCCTACATTAAATTGAAGCTTAAGATATTGGCTTGAAATTTGTATCCCTCTCCTTTTCCAACGTATTGTAACAAAGATTTAATCACCTATCAAAGACACTCATGGGGATGGTTGTCACACACTATGGGGTTTGTTGTCACCATGTTGGGAAAAAATCTTAAAAAGAAGGCAGAACTAAATTTGAAAGTTTAATTGCATTGACAAGTTGACAAATACATAACTTAATGCATATTCACATGAATATAAACAGGAACACATCTTTAGGCCATCCTATATATACAAAAATAATAAGAACACTCATTCACTTGTTACAGTGATGGCAAATGTAGGGTCTGGGCACTCCATGTGACAACCAACCCCAAAGGAAATGTGACGACCAACCCCAACTGGAATGTCTTGATAGCATCAAGGCTAACAGCCATCTAACAACTAGTTAGCTAGCTAACAACAATCTAAACCAGGGGTAGGCAACCCTAGGCACGCGTGCCTGCATAGAAATTTAAAAAAAACGAAAAAAAAAAAAACGTATATATATTTATTTATTATTATTATTTTTTTGCTTTGAAATATTATAGTGAAATATTTTGCACTGTTGTCGCATTTATCTTGTTGAAATCCTCCCACAGGTTCTTTTTACTACCACATATTTAATTGAGACCTTTTATTTGTTTATTATTTCAATTTAGCTGGAAATACATTGCTACATCATTCAGTAACATTTGCAGAGCCTTATAACAAAAACCATTGTGACCAGTGGGATTAATCAACACATTTTATTATTTATTTTTCTATTTCATTGAACATTGCACATGTTAAAAGCCATTTTTTAACTCAAAATGTGAGTATTACCAAGTCAACTTGTGTTCTTAAAACAATGACAATAAACATAGTTTTATTAGGTTGAAATAATGTGGTTGTGTACTTATTTTTCTGTTAACTTATTATGGATTGAAAACTGAAAACCTTAATGCGCAGTAACTGAACTCAATATTTTTAAGTTCTGGTAACTTATTATTATTTTTTTTTTACAGTGTAGTCTTGCGATCAATCAAAACTTATTTACACGATATACCTCACATTCACCCTCCATTCACATCCTGGTGTTCTCCTGGTGTTCTCCATTAGGCCTGTAGGTGGAGCTATGACAGCACACGTACAGTACACAAACCGATGGTGTGTGATGTGTCCAAAAATGAATGGGCAAATGTGAGTGAAATGGTCGCACTGTATGCAGCTGTTTGTCTGCATTGCATTCCCCCCCCCCCAACTCAGATTTAGGGTTGATACAACCATCATAATAATATTGTTAATAATAACAATAACAATAATGATGTAATAATGTAAAAATTATCATTAAAAATACCTGATTATGAGAAGAAAAAAATTACGATGCATGGAATATTGTTGAGGCACACTAGTTACAACTATATTTCAAACAGGCACTCCATGTCAAAAAGGTTGCTGACCCCTGATCTAAACTATAGCTATCCCTTCACACTTTTTAAGGTTAATAATTGTTTCATTATAAACCAATTGTGTAAAAGCCTAGAAGAAAAATACTGAGGAGCGGAATATTTACAAATGGACATGAAAAACACAAAAAGCCCTCTCACCTCAAATTCAGCTGTTTCACTCCAAAGATGACAATGTAGGTGAACTCTGACCCCAATTCTGGAAATTTAAATACCAAAGGGGAGACAGGACCCTCTGGTGGTGAAATACAATGAATGTGACAACCTACCCGTGTGACAACCAGGGGCGTTTTTAGGGTTCGAAAACATTGGGGGCTTCAGCCCGGGGGTGGAGGGGGGTCCCCCCCCCCGCGTGAATGCCTTCTACAACAGAACTGCGTTTCCGCGTTGCTCTGATTGGCCACTGACCCCACGTGACCCTACCCTATTACACGCCCCCTTATCGACGCGCGTTATGCGACACTCTACAGCTCTTTCGCTGACTTCCTCGCAGAACAGCTGCTTCCGTATTTATAATATTGGAAACGCCGCGCTGTGATAACAACATTAACGAGCGCTGTGATAACAACATTAACGAGACTCTCGTTGTGTCTATTCTGCTAACGCTAATGTTAACGCTAACGTTATCTCTCATTGTGTCTATTCTACAAGCTTTAACGTTACCTAGGCTCTCGTGTCTATCTGCTAACGTTCTCGCCTCTATCTGCTAACGTTAGCATTAGGTAATAACCGGTTTAAAATGGATGGTGATTACCTCACGTTGTGTCTATTCTACTAGCATTAACGTTACTAGTACAAACAATCAAACCAAAACATTGACATCTAACTTATCTTTAGATATTTACTCAACCTCTAATGTCTAACTATGAATGAACACAACACTCTAACTTAACATCTTTAGCTAATAAAGTACTCAACCTCTACTTGTACAGCTATTTCTGAAGGAAAGAATATGATATTCTAAATGTCCACCATAAACATCACTCAGCTCTGCAGAACAGTCCCTGTGTCTCTTACTGAGGCTGCAGCTCCTGCTGGCATTCTGCTGGGAGAACATTCCTTTAACCCTTTCACTACCAAAGGGTTAACCCTTTCACTGCGACAATACATGTTAACCCTTTCACTACCAAGTGGTTAACCCTTTCACTGTGACAATCCAGGTTAACCCTTTCACTGCCACACAACAAAGGTGTTAACCCTTTCATAACCACTAGACGTTAACCCTTTGCTTTCACTAAACCGTCTGTAGTGTGGTAGTGAAAGGTTAACCTTCTGTAGTGTGGTAGTGAAAGATAAGATAAGATATTCCTTTATTGTTCATAATTAAATACAGTAGAGGTTGAGTACTTTATTACTATAAGATGGTAAGTTAGAGTGTTGTGTTTGTTCATAGTTAAAGACAGTAGAGGTTGAGTACTTTATTATCTAAAGATGGTGAGTTAGAGTGTTGTGCTCTACTTGTACAGCAATTTCTGAAGGAAAGAATATGATATTCTAAATGTCCACCATAAACATCACTCAGCTCTGCAGAACAGTCCCTGTGTCTCTTACTGAGGCTGCAGCTCCTGCTGGCATTCTGCTGGGAGAACATTCCTTTCACTACCAAAGGGTTAACCCTTTCACTGCGACAATACAGGTTAACCCTTTCACTACCAAGTGGTTAACCCTTTCACTGTGACAATCCAGGTTAACCCTTTCACTGCCACACAACAAAGGTGTTAACCCTTTCATAACCACTAGACGGTTAACCCTTTGCTTTCACTAAACCGTCTGTAGTGTGGTAGTGAAAGGTTAACCTTCTGTAGTGTGGTAGTGAAAGATAAGATAAGATATTCCTTTATTGTTCATAGTTAAAGACAGTAGAGGTTGAGTACTTTATTATCTAAAGATGGTAAGTTAGAGTGTTGTGTTTGTTCATAGTTAAAGACAGTACACAGTAAATTTCGCAGAGTAAATTTGACTCAAACTGAGTAAATTTGACTCAAACTGAGTAAAATTCAACTCAGTTTGAGTAAAATTTACTCTGCGAAATTTACTGTGTAGAGGTTGAGTACTTTATTATCTAAAGATGGTGAGTTAGAGTGTTGTGTTCATTCATAGTTAAATACAGTAGAGGTTGAGTACTTTATTAGCTAAAGATGTTAAGTTAGAGTGTTGTGTTCATTCATAGTTAGACATTAGAGGTTGAGTAAATATCTAAAGATAAGTTAGATGTCAATGTTTTGGTTTGATTGTTTGTACTAGTAACGTTAATGCTAGTAGAATATAGACACAACGTGAGGTAATCACCATCCATTTTAAACCGGTTATTACCTAATGTTAACGTTAGCAGATAGACGCGAGAATGTTAGCAGATAGACACGAGAGCCTAGGTAACGTTAAAGCTTGTAGAATAGACACAATGAGAGGTAACGTTAGCAGAATAGACACAACGAGAGTCTCGTTAATGTTGTTATCACAGCGCTCGTTAATGTTGTTATCACAGCGCGGCGTTTCCAATATTATAAATACGGAAGCAGCTGTCCTGCGAGGAAGTCAGCGAAAGAGCTGTAGAGCGTCGCATAACGCGCGTCGATAAGGGGGCGTGTAATAGGGTAGGGTCACGTGGGGTCAGTGGCCAATCAGAGCAACGCGGAAACGCAGTTCTATTGTAGAAGGCATTCACGGCCCCCCCCCCCCCCCCCCCCCTTTCTTTTTTATTTTCTCTTTTTTTACAGAAATACGCTATATTTATTATATATATATACATATACATACATACACACATATACACCAATAACAAAATAAAAACACAGTTAAGAATCATACACATAAGCAAATAAACAAACATATGCACAGCCTATACAAAAGAAATAAACAGTTAATCTCTAGTCTTTACAGTTTTCTTCGATTGCATTTAACACTCAAATCAAAAGTATTACACAATTATCAAAACCTTACACGCCAGGAGCAAAACATAGGCCCAGATTTGCACCCCTATAAGCACAATGTCAGCATCACACTTTTTGCAAAACAATACACACAGTGATTTGCAGAACACTAAACACACTTGCATTACATTAGACACAGAATGTCAAATTACCACACATATGAGCCAATTGGTTAAACACAGCCATCAGATGCACAAACACACCATTGCTTAATTGTAGATACACCAATCAGGTTTAAGCATTATAAAAATGCAGCAGGTGAGTTCACCTGTCTTCAACCAAAATGGAAGGAGAGTGAAGTACTGTACACAGAGAACGTGAACATATACAATACATTCACCAAACACTACACAAGACAACCAATGATGCAGACTGATGAAAATATACATTTTCTCTCCATATACCCAAATCAGTCAACATGTCAACATGGAGAATCACAACAAAAAATTATCTTGCCAGATCCAGCTAGGCAAAGAGATAATGTCTAGTATTTTCTGTAATTTTAACCTGTACTGGATACAGTATTTTATGTTTGTCTGATATTTGCTGAGCTTACAGTGTTATGCACACTGTAGTAGCATGAAAACTGGGACATGTTTTGTTGTGATTCTCCATGTTGAAATGTTGACTGATTTGGTTATATGGAGAGAAATTTATATTTTTATCAGTCTGCATCATTGATTTGGGTATATGGAGAGATTTGGGTATATGGAGAGATTTATTTTTTTCATCAGTCTGCATCATTGATTTGGGTATATGGAGATAAATAAATTATATTTTCATCAGTCTACAGCATTGGTCTTGTGTAGTGTTTGGTGAATTTATTGTATATTTGCACATTCTCTGTGTACTTCACTTACAGTATACTCTAATCACTGAGAAGTAGAATTGCTAAATGTGTTTTAGGTTAAGCACAGCAGTGTGTAACTGGTTCAAACTGAATTAAGTCATATGAAACGTGTGTTTCATATGGTAACAAAATGTAGTTTTTATAAATTATTGTATAGTTTTGACAAGAGTGTTTAATTTAGCAAAGAATCTGAGGTGTTCTGATAATTGTGTGTGTGGTTGTGCTAATTGTGTGTAGTGTTTTGAAACACCGGGCCCTGTTCTCAAAATCGTGCTTAAGCAATCGGAAAAAACGGTATTGTGTGTTTCATTATATACATATGTTTCAGTCTTCTCATAAAAAAAATATTAAATTTTTGGGTATTTTCCTGCCTTTGGTCTGCTTTGCATTCACATCTCAAATGAACCGCAGCAGGGTTCACTTGCAAGAGTGAATGAGCTTTCACACCACCCCAAACCAACCGGACTATCCGAGGAAATACGGTTCGATTTAAGCGTATTATAGTTTATCACAGTATCATGAGCATGTCTTTGTCAGTGGACACTGGACATGGGTATGGATGGCTCCAGGTGCTGCTGCGTTAACACTTTGAGTGCCGACGACATGTTATGTCGTCTTTTCATGCCCCCCGTTGAGTGCCGACGATGCAAATTGTCTTTTTTTTTTTTTATTAGCAATCTGAATTCATATTTCATCAACCGAGTCTCCCGTTGGTACAGCAGCCCCTCCAGGAGCTCCGATGGGAAAATACCACCCCCATATCGTCTATCCCTGTGTAACTGCAGGCCATTATGCTGGCGAGGGATCTGATGATGAGGGAAGTGATCGCGAGTTGGAAAGCAGCCTAGAATATATATTTACAGCAGCCAATAATCAATCAATAAACGCGATCGATATTTGGAATGGCAATCAGGAATTGGAATAATCTTTTTGGAGAACATCTGATCTAAGGTAAGGAGTCTATGTTATTAGTTTTAGGATAATCAGAGCTGTATTCACTGAGATAACAGCGTGTCCCGTATGTGTATATGTGTGTGTGTGTGGGTGTGTGATGTTGAGGAAATGAGAGAATCGATTTCTCAGCTCGCTTCTATAGCGTGCATAAGTACACATATACTATCGATAATCTAGCGTTTATTTGAAAACGATTCATAAATAGGCCGACAAATGACAACGTGTCTAGTGTATTCGAGAATATTCCAATAAATGCTGTTTATGAGGGAATCTTTCTATTTTCAGATTTATTTTTAGAAAACGATAGCTTTTCGAAATGCTATAAAAAGGATATGAACCGATTAAAAAACAATCCGTTTCGACAATGTTGACTGCAAACAAATCAGTGATAAGCGACGGGCAGATTAGACACATAGCCATAATTTAAAACATAGATTATGCGTTTTTAACGCTAACATTGAAGTGGATGATGGCACTCAAGGACATTAATCAACGTTATGGCCGGCACTGAAAGTGTTTTAAAGTGCACATCTTCAATACCTATCTGTACTATTTAAAAGCACAGTGCAGGACACACTCAAAGGTTATCGCACCTCAGAGATGGCAGTGGACATGTATGACAGGACAACGGCCATATGTAATGGCCTTGGGATTGAGGAACATACAGTACTACCAGCCAAGGGAGGAAGCAGAAAAGGATGGACGAGTATGTAGTTGAGTCATCTTGTGGCACAAGCTCAGACCTCAGCTCAGGAGATCAGCTGAGACAGAGACTGTTCTATCCAGTCCTCGACAGAATGCTGCAAGAGCTTGAGAGCAGGTTCTCATGAGTTGGAGAACAACTTATGAGAGGCATACAGGCATGTTATCCAGCCTCAGACCAGTTTCTCTCAGTGGAATTGCTGCAACCCCTCGCCACACATTACAATATCCAACTACTGCCAGAGGAGATCACAGTTGCAAAGTGTTTCCTGGCCAGGACAGGCAGAGATGCAGTCCCTACTATCCAAACGTTTATTTTCCCTCCTGGATGATAATAATAATAATAATGCATTTTATTTATAAGGCGCCTTTCAGGACACTAAAAAGAAAAGTCCACAAATAGGTGAATGAAAAAATTATAGGATCAAATAAAAACTACTACTTACTAAAAATGGATGTTTAAAAGTAAAAACCAACAAAAAAAAACCAAACACTAACAAACATTCAGCACAGACAATGAGGATGCGGCCATCTTTAAAAAAAAAAAAAGAGAGAAAGAAATAAAGAAAGAAATAATGTAAACAAATTATTATTATTATTATTTTTTTTTAAAGCTCCGGGGCTAGGAGAAAAACATCCGGGGCTAAAGCCCCGGAAGCCCAGGGCTAACAACGCCACTGGTGACAACGTCCCCCGTTCTCCCCTACATGGAACAATAAATGTGATTGTGTATGTTCTCTGAGTTATTGATACAAATGTATTTAAAGCAATTGTTTTTTTATTAGATTTACTATATATTTCAATAATGACAACTGTTATTTTTTATTTGAGACAACCTAACATAATCACTTTGCTCCAACCTTCAAAACATTTCTAATATTCCAGGTTAAACTGAATGGATTATTCAGGTCAAGAAAGAACTAGACTTTTTTTTATTAGGACAACTTAAAATAATTAGTTTGCATGGAATTGAAAAAAGACAGGTTCATTATTTACATTGAGTCGACATAAATATATATATATTTTTTTGGTTGATTTTCTGTGTAATAAACATTTGTTAGCAATAGCAAGTTGTTGTTTTTTGTTGTTTCCTTCTTTGTTATGGCAGAACTGAGGCAGGCATGACACTGGCCAAACCTCTCTGGCTCTTGCTATTATTACCAATAATTATGCCAACGGGAGCTGATGACAGCAATGTGGATGGTTCAGAGGTCAAATGACATTTGAACAATGCTCCTCACACACGTCAACAGAATAGACCCTTTATTTGTTTTTGTTTTGTTTCTGCTCTGCTCTACACAAACTGATTTTGGCTGGTCTGGCTCATAACGATGCCCCACAATGTCACCAATCCTTTTAAAAAGGTGTTAGACAAAGCCTTTCTCCAGACCTCTTGATGAGTCACAGTTGCGGCCAGCGAGATCAGGATATATATGGTCTCATTATAAGTTTAGATGAGCACTACAGTCTTCTATCATTATTTCTTTTTTCCCCATTTAACTCAGACAGTAGTGAGGGAAACGTCGGAGAGGAATGCTAACCTGAGATACAGTTAGATATCAATGTGTGATCCATCCAACCAAAGTCATCATTAGGACAGTCTGTCACCCTAAACCCTTTATCCCCCTGGACAGGTTTGCAATTCAGAGGCTGTAGCCATACAGCACTTTTGCTAAACATTTGCATTTTTAACCCTTTCACTTCCACACTATAGAAGGTTAACCATTTCACTACCACACTACAGACGGTTGGTTAACACTTTGTCGTGTGGCAGTGAAAGGCTTCTGTAGTGTGGTTGTGAAAGGGTTAAAAATGCAAATGTTAAGCAAAAGTGCTGTATGGCTACAGCCTCTGGAATCGGTAGTTGGTAGTGAAAGAGAAGGTGTTTTGGGAGGGTCAATTCACCTGTAATGCAACATAAAGTTATGTTACAAGAACAAAACAGAGAGAGAGAGAAACATTGATGATTAATAGAAATATATATATATATAATTTCTTTTATTATTATTATTATTTTTTATACAGTCAACATATTCTTAAATAATAGCGCTGCCCGAGGCTGGGCATGATACAGTCAACATTAGCAAGAGAGAGAGAGGCGAGAGAGCGAGAGAGAGCTCCCGTTCTACAGTCAATATACAGTGTTATCGCTGCACAGACCCGGCAATGCCCCTGACCAGAGGAGAGAGAAATATAATAGTTAGTAAAAGCACTATATAAGCTCAGAACACAGCTCAGAACACAACACAGCTTAGAACGCAGCTCAGAACACAGAACACATCTCAGAACACATCTCAGAACACA
>NC_140182.1:37480934-37503952 GCF_963971535.1 Notolepis coatsorum | reverse complement strand
TTCCGATATCACATTTTAATGCCGATATCGGCCGATAATATCGGTAGGCCGATAATATTGGACATCCCTATTCCCGGTTCCGCGTAGGAATACGTCTGGCGAAATACGAATGGTACTATTTGTTCACAGCGCATATATATATGGCGCAAGTAAAGTAGAACTTTCTTTTAGTCCCTTAGCCCTTAGTTCTCTACCCTCCAACCTAGTGGCAAGACGTTAAGCCTCACCCACGATACACGTGTGGTGCAGTATGGTCAACTTGGCCTCAGAATGGCATTGAGACATCGTGTGGATTAATAGTTGAATTGTCATAGTTTGGCACTATACCGTCGAGTGGGACGTATTTCTATTAAGTTAATAATAGTCTATTATGTATGGTGCATCGTTCGGTTAGAGTTATAAAGTGAGCAGTACCCCCATCGTTTCCTCGCGTTATCTAGAGTCTTAACCAGGCTGGGCAGACCACGTGTGGTGCTTTCATCCGAGGAGTTCTGGGCCAGGACGAGTGGACCTGCACATTGGATTACCTTACCCGGACGACGGCGAGCCCTACACGGCTTGGATTATCTACTAGCTTTGGGTGCTTTGATTATGCCATGGATAACAGCCAACACTGGTAAGTGTTGGAACTACCCCCGAGAGGAGTCCAGGTGAGACGGCGCTCTACCCCGAGTGAGGTCGCCTCACGTCTCTTCGTTGTGGACCGGCAGCTACCGTCTACAAGAGGGCCCAACGGTATTCATCTGTGGACCAAGGTTCTGTGGGCACCGTGTTCAGCACTCTGAATTCTCCCAAGAAATCGTTGGCCAGATGGGATATCGCCGGCGGCTCTCCTAACCCCCCCCCCCCCCTCTACTGACTTACAACCAGCGGGACCCCCTTTAGTATATCCAGCTATAATCATTAAGTACCATCGCTATAGTTCCCTAAAGAACAGGTTGTATACTTGCTTCCTGCGTAACCAGAGATTGGACATTCAATGTTGATTTGCCTACGAATACTCATTTGCCTTACAAGTGCATTCAAATCATAAATGTCATTAAGTGAACGTTGTATATACCCTTTGCTATATATTAAATATTCGATTTATACATTTGTGTGGACTTGGTTTCATGGTGGGAAAGTGTTCATCATATCTATATCATGTACTGTGTGGCCAGTAGTTAAAGTACATAAAGCGGTAGTGGTTTAATGATACCATACTTATCAATACAGTCAGGGAATTGTACCCCTCAGTTACAATAGTAATAAAGTAATAAAGTATCAGTGTCCCAATGTCCCAATATATAACATACCATCATTGTCCCAAGTGCATTTAGTGCTTGTGCAAATAAATTAATAAATATAAATATTTCAGTCCAGTGAGTTGATGGAAGGGGGGGGGGGGGGCGTTGACTTGCAAAGGATGAAGTATTGTATAGTGCAGCAATGCAAGTCCGGTTCACAGTTATTGTTGTAATGTGGGAGTGGGAGTTATGTCACCGGGGGTGGGATGCGGGGGGGGGCAAGTTGATGTTCGTCGTTGAGCAGCCTGACAGCCCGTGGGTAGAGGCTGTTGGTCAGTCTGCTGGTTCCGGACTGGATGGATCTGTACCTTCGACCAGAGGGCAGCAGTTGAAAGAGATGGTTTGCTGGGTGGTACTGGTCTAGCAGTGGCGGACTGGGACACAAATTCAGCCCGGGACATTCAGACGCACCAGCCCACACACCGGCCCACGCACCGGCCCACGCACCGGCCCACGCACCGGCCCCGAAACCGGCCCACACAACGGGCGTTATGAAACACTTGTCCAGTATTAAACAACCCAAGGCTGTGGCTAAGGAGTCAACATCAGGGAGACCAAATCTACACACCGCCCCTAGATGTGCACTCATGCACAGTGCACACACACAGACACACACATACATATACCGTTACTTCCCGTCATTGGCATATGTTTTTTTTTTACTAACATCTTAGTGCCTCATTAGCCTAGGGATTAAGGATACATGAAGTATTAACTACACCATAATAATATTGAGGTTTTGATCCATAGAAAGTAGGGATGTCCGATATTATCGGCCTACCGATATTATCGGCCGATATCGGCATTAAAATGTGATATCGAAAAATATCGGTATCGGTTTTAAAGAAATAATATTTTATTTACATTTCTATAACCTTTATTTACCCAGGCAAGCAAGTAAGAACCACCCAAAGTAGTAGTAGTAGTAGTAGTAGTAGTAGTAGTTTATTCAGTCATCATCTCACACAATACAATATACCCCATCATTTAACAATATTTGATTTTACAGTGACTGAAAAGGTACAGACTGAAGCATAATGCTTATATGCCTGTCCTATATTCTTAACAAAAATTTAAAAAATTGGCGGCTACGTGGCGTAGTGGGCAAGGCGCTCGCCACAAATACTGGAGACGCTGGGCTCGCCTGTTCGAGCCCAGCGCTCCACATTGCTTTCAGTTTAGCTGGTCGTTCATACTAATACACATTGGCCGTATTAGGGGGTGGGAAACTGATGGGTGGGGATTGGGCGTTGTGGACAGCGACTCCTACAGGTCGGTTGGTGTGCCTGCGCAGTAGAATCAGGAAGTGTCGGGGGCAGCGTGAGCCTCCCACGCGTTACTCCTCGCCACTGAGAGATCGAGCTGCGCAGGTGAAAAGATGCGACTGCTGTTACCTCAAGTACCGGAGGGGACTTGTGCTATGTATGACTTAGTCCACATTGCAGCCGGCTTGTGGGAGGCAAGAAACAGCGTTCGTGACAGGGGAGGGTTGAATTGGATGATACGAAATTGGGATGGGAGAAAATGTAGAAAATGGGAGAAAAAGTGGATAAAAAAAAAAAAAAATTTTAAAAAATTAAGACTCCAAAACAGTATTCTAAAAGAAAATAGCAAAAGAAAACAGTATTATTCACCCCTGTAGTTTTCAAAAATAGCTTTACAAATTTTTCTTAAAAACCAAAAGCAAATTACTCATTCTTAACTGTATATCAGCATTGTTCCACAAAGCGCTTCACAGAAACCATCAAGCATTCACACAGTCATACACTACTGGTGGTTGTGAGCAGCATCAGCAAACACAGCTGCCCTGTGGCAGACTGACGGAATCATGTCTGCTAATCAGCGCCAACCACCATCAACAACCTTCATAAATACATTCAACATTAATGGAATAGGCTAACTACCAACTTAGCTGTAGCAGTTAGCTGTTATATGCAATCACATATGTTTAACTACGGGGTAGTAGTTGACCTAGTTGTTAGCTTAAGCTAGTTAGCTGTGGTTATTTACAAACATGTAGATGAGACTAATCATATACAGATCGAGAACATGGCTAACAGTTGGGAATTCTAAGGTACATCTTATTTAAGCATGTAAAATGGCAACTAATCAATTCAATCAATTAGATTACCAATATTATATCAACATGAAAATTTGGAAGGGAACATAATAGTATTTTATTTTAGTATTTACTATTATAATATTAGTAGCCGATTAATTTGCAGCCCGTCCTAGGTTCTGATTGGCTCTCTAAGTTAGCACTTTAGCCTCTGATGCTGTGGTGGGCACTAGTCCTAACATTGCTAACAAAACTTTTAGTCAGAGAAAAAACGTCACGAGTCACAACTATTTACGTCCACGTGCTGTAAGGAATCAGGAATACGGAAAGCACATTGTCTTGTAATAGAATGACTGAAATCACTGCAAGAGCTAGTATAGGCTAGCTAGCCCTCATGAACCGGCAGACACCAACAGTAGAATATACTGCATGCACCTGTCATGTTACTGTTGGTTCCTTCCACTTGAACTTCATCATCATTAGCAGCAGCAGCGGGTAAACATGTCTGTAATTTTAGAACATTGTTCTGCGTCTTTTACTAGCAATTTTAGTTTTTTAATTCTAGCTTTTTCAGCTCCACCCTTTCTTTTTTTGCATTCTCCATTTCTGCGCTTCTAGGCCTACTCGCGGTTGGGAGGAAACGTGAATCTCATTCACTGATGTCTCATGTCTCATTCAAGACTGGCTAACAAAAGCATGTCTTTCACTTAACACCAAGAAAACAGTGTGTATGATGTTCACAAAGTCACCAGTAGAGGTCACTCACTCTAATGTGTTTCTGGGAGAGGCGGAGCTGGACATTGTACATTAATTCAAGTATCTTGGGGTCACATTGGACTCTACATTGACCTTCAAAAAGTCATGTGAAGAAAGTGACAAACAGTCAAGTTTAACATCGAAAACTTCAGGCAGATCAGGCCCTGCCTGCCAGTTAATGCTGCAAGGATGTTTCTGCATTCAATGATTTTATCACACATCGAGTAGGCCTACTGTTTTATCAACTGGTCTCTTTTATATGTCACTACTCTTACACCAATATAATTACTCTACAAAAAAGCCATAAAAGTATTTGATAGGAAACCAATTTCATTTCATCACTGTAATGTTTTAGAAAAACATAACATGCTAAGTTTCGAGAATTTCCAAGTTTTCAAATATACTTGTTCATGTACAAGGTTCTGCATGGACTTGCCCCTCCCCCATTGAATGAGTTCATCCAACAGAAAGCAGACACTGGCATTACCACCAGGGCTATCAGTAGAGGGGACTGTAAGGTGCCTTTTTGGTATACTACCATTGCAAAAACTGTGTTCTCTGTTAAAAGTGGTAACTACTGGAATAGCCTGCCAGTTGTGATTAGAGAGTGCCCTACATACTCCATGTTCAAGACCCATCTTAAACTGCATCTTAAGGCAAACCAGAACTGTGATCATTTTTAATCTGATTTAGTTTATGCAACTTGTTTATTGTTTTATTGCCGGCCCACACACTGGCCCACACACCGGCCCACATAATGGCCCACACACCGGCCCACACACTGGCCCACACACTACACCGGCCCACACACTACACCGGCCCACACACCGGCCCACACACTGGCCCACACACCGGCCCACACACTGGCCCACATACTGGCCCACACACCGGCCCACACACCGGCCCACATACTGGCCCACACACCGGCCCACACACTGGCCCACATTAGTGGCTCACACACCGACTCACACACTGGCCCACACACTGGCCCACACATCGGCCCACATTAGTGGCCCACACACTGGCCCAAAAAAAAAAAAGTAAAAAAAAAAAAAAAAAAAAGAGTATATTTTTTTTTTTTTGGACCAGCCCACTTTGGTCCCGGCCCATCGGGATTCGTCCCGAACGTCCCGATGGCCAGTCCGCCACTGTGGTCTAGTAAGATGTTATTTATACGCCGTAGGCAGCGGGAGGTAAAGACTGTGGAGATATCTGGGAGGCTAGCTCCAGTGATCCTCCTCGCAGCCTTGACCACTCTGTGGAGGGCCTCCTTCTCTGCCCTGGTGCAGCCAGTAAACCACACCAGTAGTCCGTACGTGAGCACACTCTCTACTGCGCAGTGGTAGAAGTTGGCCATCAGTCCCTGTGGGAGTTTAGCCCATTTAAGCTTCCTAAGATAGAAAAGGCGCTGCTGTGCTTTGCCCACAGCAGAGGCAATGCTGACCCCCCAGGACAGGTCATCAGACATTGTCACGCCCAGAAACTTAAATTTTGAAACCCTCTCCACCTCCTCATTCCCGATGAGGAGTGGAGAGTGGCTGAGGTCACCAGTCCTGCGGAAATCGATGATCATCTCCTTGGTCTTCGTGGGGTTGAGAGCAAGGTTATGACCATCGCACCACTCCACTAGTTGCTCAACCTCCCTCCTGTATGAGGTCTCATCATTCCCTCTGATGAGGCCAAGCACTGTTGTGTCGTCTGCAAATTTTACTATGAGGTTAGATGGAGAGGAGGAACAACAGTCGTGTGTGAAAAGTGTGTAGAGAAGTGGGCTGAGTACACACCCCTGAGGGGCCCCGGTGCTAATGGGCAGGGTGGGGGATGTGTGCTTGCCAATCCTGACATGTTGTGTGCGATTTGTGAGAAAGTCCAAGATCCAGTTGCATAGTGTGGTGTTCAGTCCGAGTTTGTGCAGTTTACTGTGAAGCTTGTTGGGTGGAATGGTGTTGAAAGCTGAACTGAAGTCAACAAAAAGGAGTCTACCATATGTGTGCCTGTGCTCTAGATGTTCCAGCAGAGTGTGCAACACAATGGCAATAGCATCCTCTGTTGACCTGTTCTTCCTGTAGGCAAACTGGTTGTGTTTAGTACTAGTACTACTGTGTGTTCTGTTTACTTAGTTTACAGTATCCTGTTATAGAATAAACCGCTGCCAGACACAGCAGAGAGAGAGAGGACAGACATGACAGAGAAGACAGACACAGCAGAGAGAGGACAGACATGGAGTTCAGCGTCGTCTCTCTGGTCAGAAACAATGTCACCACATCCGTAATGCTCTCTTTGATGCATACATTGGACCATTTCTACACCAACATATACTGTAGGAGCAACAATACATTGGACCATGTCTACACCAACATATACTGTAGGAGCAACAATACATTAGACCATGTCTACACCAACATATACTGTAGGAGCAACAATACATTGGACCATGTCTACACCAACATAATATACTTCCTGTGTATCACTTGTGCCGCCGACTCAGATTCCCCTAGGTTAAAAAATAAATACGCAATTTAAATCAGAAAATGTTCCATGTTGACTATTTCTGACTTCTGAATTTTTTTTCTTCCATTAACTAAAAATAGACAAAAATGTCATCCGTTTTCGTCGACTAAATCTAGACTAAAACAAAAAAGACAAAATTGAGACAAAAACTGACTAAGACTAAAATGCTCAGACATTTAGTTGACTAAAACTGACGAAAACGAAAAATAAATGAAGATTACTAAATATGATGAAAATGAAAAAGGAGCACTTGACACATGACTAAGACTAAAACTAAAATGAAAATAGCTGCCAAAATTAACACTGCCGCCTAGTGGAGATTTGGGCTTTCTAATTGTATAATCAAGTTGAATTCTCTTTCTCTCTCTCTTTGGAGATAGGTAGTGTACACACCTCAGTGATGTAGCACTTTCAGTAAGTGTGTGTGTGTGTGTGTGTGTGTGTGTGTGTGTGTGTGTGTGTGTGTGTGTGTGTGTGTGTGTGTGTGTGTGTGTGTGTGTGTGTGTGTGTGTGTGTGTGTGTGTGTGTGTGTGTGTGTGTGTGTGTGTGTGTGTGTGTGTGTGTGTGTTGTGGGTATTTCCACAGAGTTTTAGGGCGAAGGTGGTAAAACAGTTTGAATCTCTAAATGGCTCCAGAATATCTTTTTGTATAGCACCTGTAGTGCTTCCACCGACTGTAGATCATAATTGTTCATTGTATTATAGAACCATTAAGGTTTCTGCACTCTCTGGTTTCTGCACTCTCTGTATATAATGTTGTAGGTTCAAAACCCATAACCCATTTGTCATAAACAGTGGGAAAGGCACTGAATATGGTGTTGGTTTCCTAAATCTGCTATGGTTTCATGTTGAACCCTTACCGATGGGCCCATGTATCTTATCCCACACAGGTGAGCGGTTTGCTGCCTGTGGACTGTTGGATCAACTAAATGCCAGTGTCCAAATCCACAACGGTGCCGGCACCATCCTGGCAGCTACTAGCTACATGTCAATGCTGGGCCTGAAGGCACACTCTAACATCAGACGCAGGGCATGATGGTAGTTGGAAGGATTTGTCATTGCCATTTTTTTTTTTTACATTCCATATACTTCAAACATCTGGGAACACTACACTTTGAAACATGACACTGGGGGATTATTTTCCGTTCCCTATAGGGTTTAGGAAGCGTTCCCTATAGGGATTGGGAAGCGGACAGATCTTTGTGACAACCGCCATTTACAGGGGATTACTCCCATTGACTGTGTGTGTTGACAGGCTGATTTTGGGGTTAAAAGGCGGTTTGGAAGTCTTGTTGGGCGAAAGGCTGCCACAGAAAATCTCACAAACATCGTGTGAGAAACCTCAACTCTTTCATCGTCCCTTCTTCACTTTTTGTACAAATTGATCTAAGTGATAAGTATAAGTAGTATAAGTATATGTCTTTATTTGTCATCAGATTAACACACACACACATGCGATTGGCGACCCACAGGAACACACACATGCACTGGTTCTCTGCACCTCCCATCCCGTCGTCCTTCCCCCCAAGGGCAGCCGGGAGCAGTGCTCCTGTCCGTCTTCGTCAGGGATGCGACAGCGTTAGCGATCTGTTGTGCATGTTTTTCCATTGGGTTTATCTTATCGGGAGGGGAAACCCTTGCGAGCACAGGGGGAGAACATGCAAACTCCACACAGAAAGGCCTGGGAGATACCCCACCTGGGTAACTGGAAAACACGGCAACCTGGTCCCCAAGCGGGAATCAAACCCACAGCCTTCTAGCTGTGAGGCGACAGTGTTAACCACTACACCACCGTGCCGCCAATCTATCTACCAAAGACAGCGACTGACATTCATAGCAATGTGTAGCGAACTTCTAACTTCCCGCCCACTTCCCGAAACATATAAATTGTGTGCCGTACAGTGAAAAGATTTCCTGCACACTACGAGATAGATGGAACACAGATAATCATCTTGGCCTCAGAGAGCTGGAGATGCAGGGGAACTATAAATCATCCATTTGGAAGGTGGTGCACACTTTCTCATGGGGAAATACCTATAAGAGCACCATACAGAAGGTATGTACAGTACACTGCAAAAAAAAAGCAATAAGAATAGTAAATCATGTTGGGTATCGTGAGCATAATAATCATCTTTTTTTTTTATTATTATAAGACACAAACATTGAAATGTATGGACAATTCTGAACTGCGCAAATTATGTTCAAAGCAAGAAATAATGTACTGCCAGGTAATATTCAAAATATATGTATAGGGATTGAGAGGGAAAATATGATTTAAGAAGAAATTATAATTTAAAACAACCCTATGTCCACACTACTCTTAACACATTGGTCGCCAAATACGGCGTAAGTCGCTATTGCCCGCCATGCATTGAACGCCAACAACGGCGTAAATCGTTTTTGGGATCAATATTTAATTTTTTCGCCATGGCATTCATAATTCATCCAGCCTCCCTCCGGACTGCAGTGGCACCCTGTATGCGATTGCAACGCCTCAATACCGCCGCCTGGTGGATGGTCGGGCGAGTTACACTCTCGCCAAAACCGGAAGTGGCGATCGGTGCGTCGAGGAAATCCCTCCGGCAGTCATATCTTGTTACGTGGATCCAGACAAACAATCTAGTGCATTGGGATCGCTTTCAAAACACAATAATCGATATGATTTCGCCATACAAACCGGAAATGGATGTAGGAGATCGACGTCAAATAATTGGGATCTTTTTCCTCCAGTCTCATCGGCGAACGGTAAGAGGAATATAACGTTATTTTCAGCCCGATTGTTTATTCATTTCACTGCAAACCATCTGCTCAACATATCAACCCATACTAAATAAAGCCGTTACTGACGATCAAGGAATTATAAATGACCCCCCCCCTTTCCTTCACGCATGATGAAGCATAATGTATACCGATCATATACATTTAAATTTTTTTATATAGCGTGTATAGGAAAGAAACGCCAATCGATAATCTATCATATCGCTGCTGTCGGGACAAAACCTCATAACTCCATTTTTTTAATATTTTTTTAATATAAATCAACTCCGTAGATCATCCTCCATATGTGTGTGTGGGTTTTACAAAGTTTAAACAATGGGAAAGCATTAAACCGATCATCTGTCTAAACCTCCTAACTCTATTCACCCTCAAATCTGTGTTCGTTTTTTTCATCTGCTGAAAAGTTGGGTTTTTGCAGCGATATGCGTCAGGGCCAATAACTAGGGTTTTTGGAATTACAGCAGAAAAGCTTAAAAACATACTTATATTCTAGACGGTATTAACACAACAATGTATGAATGAAAAAATATAACGTTCCCACATCCTGAACGATAGATAATCGATGTTGAATGGGTGTTACAACCCCAGTATGTCTAGGGGAAGGGGTGAATAACATAAAAGATGATTGTGTTGTAATTTGTGATAAATGAACCAGATGATAAATAAAGTCAAGTCAAGAGTTTTATTTGTCACGGCATACGAGTATACAATGAAATGCGGGTGGTCTTGCCCGCAACGATGTGCAATACAGTGGTACAACATATAATAGAATCCAATACAAAAAACATTGTGCAATAACAGGTAACAGCAATTGCCCACAACAAGTTTAGGTGAAAGAATGTTATATATTGTGCCGTTTATATATACAAACAAAACAGACTAATAGACAATGACAATGGTGGATTTGATACACACAACCAAGGGGCAAAGGGGGGGGGGGGAGAAGGGAAAAGGAGCTTGAATGATGCCAAAGGAATAAACTAAGTAAAACAAAACACAACTAACTCAGTAAGGAATATCTTGTCTACCTATACACAAACACAAAGGTCAAATAAAACCTACTGCTCACTACCTACACTACCTAACCAAACATATGTCCAAAACATACAATGAGTGGCATCACTCCTGACCTAGTGTGTCTAGACAATACTATCACTATGTGTAGCACCAAATGTGTTGGGCCCCTTACCTGCTCCAATTCCCAACCCACACACACACATACACTTGTACCAAGTTGGCTAATTATATCAGAGTCAAACATTTAACCAACAGCATTAGAGACAAAAAGAAGGGGAAAGGCAAGGCTGGTAACAGGGAGTGCCACATGGGTTTTTAAACAGGAGGGCTTCTGATTGGCCAACTGGTGATTTGCTTGATGGCTGGGATGACTGGCTGGTTTCCAATTAGTGTCCTGATGAAGGACAGGAACCTGGATCAGAGTAGCAGGTAGAGAGAGAGAGAGAGAGAGAGAGAGAGAGAGAGAGAGAGAGAGAGAGAGAGAGAGAGAGAGAGAGAGAGAGAGAGAGAGAAAGGGGGGGGGGGGGGTGACACAAAAGTACAAACAACATACAACAACCACATGCTGGAACGTAACACCCCCACACACAAGAACAAACCCATTACCCAAAACATTTAAAGAGTGCGGTTGGTACAACAACCACTCGGGTCGATTATGACGATTCGACAGCAACAGGGAACGAGTCAACGGCAAACGGAACAAGTCGACAGCAACAGAGAACGAGTTGACGGCAACAGAAAACGAGTCAGCGGCAACAGAAAACGAGTCGACAGAAACAGAGAACGAGTCGACAGCAACAGAAAACTAGTCAGCGGCAACAGAAAACGAGTTGACAGAATCAGAGAACGAGTTGACAGCAATAGAAAAAGAAAAGTAAACCAAACAGTAGACACTGGAGCAAACACACTATTGTTTAGTTGTTTGTCATCAACATCATCAGTAACACCAGAAGCAATCACCTGAACTGAAGCAACTGAGGAATGTCAATATAGCAATACAATTTTAAAAGTTATAGCCCTGCAAAGAAGGTAAACATCTCCATAGGCTTTCAACTGTGGCAGACTGGGTACAATGATGGGCACAACCCCTGGCGCCCAATGTGTTAAAGGTTTGTGTATTTCAGTTTATGGTGTAATCCTGTGGAATGGCTTAGATGAAGAAACTAAAATGAGCAAGAACATTGTACAGTTCAAAAATAGATATAGGAAAACTCTCATTGATGAGTACAAACTTGCAAGAAAACCCCCACCTCCCATTTTCAAAGTGCACTGTCCACTGAAATTTTTTTGTTTTTGGAAACATTTATTTGAAAGAAATCTTAGTATGACTGCTGAATTCACTCAAGGCCCTCTTAGGTTTTGAATTGTTTGTAGGGAGGTCAGTCAGCAAATCAGAGGGCTCCTCAAAACGTCAGTCAACATGTCAAACATAATTTCAACCAACTGATCAGATGGCCCTTCCGAAGGTTAACCCTTTCACTGCCACACGGCAAAAGGGTTAACCCTTTCACTGCCACACTACAGAAGGTTAACCGTCTGTAGTGTGGTAGTGAAAGTGTTAACCTTCTGTAGTGTGGTAGTGAAATGGTTAAGGTAAAACAGAGGAGCCCCCAAATGACTTTTTGCCTTGGAAACCCCAAAGGTCTAGGGATGGCTCTGGTTCTATTATTAGATCCATGTGACAATGGTCTCAACAATGTGGCTCCTGAATTCATGTTCAAAAGGTAACATTAACATCCATCCTACAGCAGCTTGGTGCCAAAATGTGACATTTTGAGTAATTTACAACATCTTGCCCATTGGAACTGCCATTGTCAACGCAATAGAGGTTTCACTATCATTTGATCAGCCCTTGGCCAAATCATAGGCCTTAACTTGTAGGCCAAACAGCTGGTGAGATTTTGTTCTGATCCCTTTTGTAATGTGTGTGTGTGTGTGTGTGTGTGTGTGTGTGTGTGTGTGTGTGTGTGTGTGTGTAGCGTGTGTGCGTGCGTGCGTGCGTGCGTGCGTGCGTGCGTGTGTGTGTGTGTGTGTGTGTGTGAGTGAGTGAGTGAGTGTGTGTGTGACATGTGAACGTGGGGGGGGAGGTCAGACTCATGACACCATCAAAAGTAGACAATTTCTCAAATTCTCTTTCTGTATGACTTCTTCCCATCAATGGCTCTATTTTTTGCTATCTCTCTTTCTCATACACACACAGTCTGTATCTCTCTGTTCTTCTACAGTATCTTCCTTCCTTCCTCTCTCTCTCTGTTCCCAGCCATGTTCCTCTGTCTCTGTGTGTGTGTGTGTCTCTCTCTCTGTGTTCCCAGCGCTGTCTCATTCCTGCAGGCTGTCAGTGTACGGGTCAGTTAGCAGCCTATAGTCTGTTAGAAAATTGGATTAGGACAACGTGAGCTTTGTTCAAAGGGACCGGTAGTGTCCGGCTGCTCCGCCCTCCGTCATGCACTTTCATGTTACGTCAGCACGCTGCGTGACCTCCCCTGACTGTCACCGTTCACTACCGCTGACTGGGGCTCCATCCGCCGCTTTAACTGCCGTGAATTTAAAACGGGAGCTAACAGCGTTTTAAAAACAGTTTCATCAGCACTTTCGTCCCCCCGTTAGCAGATATGGAATCGGCGGCGTCCTCCTCTAATCAATGCAGGTAAGATAACGGGTACGCAGCTGTTACAAGTAACACAGGCAGCGGAGAGAAACGCGCTCGTGCTGCTTCATGGTTGTCAAGGCTACGGTTAGGTAGCTATTGGATTTGAACCACGATGAAGCATAGGCCGATGGCTGAATATGGTGCAAAATAATAAACCCATATCTCTTCAGGTTGTTTCAAAATGTTTTAGGCTAAGCCTTAATCCCGTCAACATGAGCGCGTTTTATTATGGAAATCATAATGGGGTTCCCTTGTTCTAATCTCCTTCTCCCATAAATCTGTTTACCCTGGATAATAAATTAAATAGGTATTCATAAAATATTGTAAGATTGTGTTCTAACGTTACAGATGTATGTAGTGTATTTCCGCAGGACTGTAAGATGCAGGTTTTTATAAAGGATTCCCCCATAGCATTAGCATGCTGGACACGCGAGACCAGCATTGGCGCAACTTAAAGAGACAGTTCTCTTTTCACCCTGCTCTGCTGCTCACGAGAGTCACAAGAACAAGCAGCCATGCAGACTCGTTTGTATTTGAGAGAGGTTCCGTGTTGTGTCTGCTCTGCCAAAAGCGCCCGTCGCTGTGCCTGCAGGCGTTGCGTGCACCGAGCCCTGGTTAGGAAAGGGAGCCCGGTCGGTGGCAGGCACGGGAGTGAGCTGAATGGAAAGTGCTGACGCAGCTGACCGCAGCTCCGGACTGGCCTTCGGCAGCACCACGGACAGCTCCCCGCGCAACTGGTGGCGTTCCATTATTGGAATATTGGCTTCCGTGAGTGGGCATTTCTGGCGCATCTGCGCTTGCGTGCAGTGAACGGACAAAGGGGAAACTGCGTATAATCTTGTTTAACACTCCTATGCAGAGCTGTCTCTACGCCTAAACACGTCACAGTCTACTAAACAGCTCTGGCCAAGAGAGCAGTGGAGCACCAAATCCGAACACCCACCACCAAATTAGCTAGACAAATTATAACTTTGAATTGGGTGTCACTGTATTATACTTATACAGACTATCACAAATAACCCAAATCAAGCTTGTCACATTAATCTATGTAAAATGTATGCAGTGATAATAAACGGATACATACATATTTGTTCTGCTTAGCATATAGTTTCCACTGACACAGTGAATAAAAGACTGCAGTGGAAATGTAATTATTTTACTTTAAAAAAAAAAATCGTTTTGTGTATTCATGAAAGAGACTAAAGATATGGGGGGAGTGCATTCTGTACGTGTATAGTATAAATGATGACCACTAATTTTTAGCTCATGCAAACAAATAATATTGACTGCAAAAACTAGTATTTGCTGAATAAGATATACTACTTTGAGACACGATGGGCTTATGTTTGGCCCTTAGGCCCAACTGGTTCAAGTTTGAAAACAATTACGCTAGAAATGGGATGAATATGCCACCCGAAGGCTATGGTGCAGCAGCCAATTGGAAATGTTATTAATTTGTGCTCCGACATTTGAGGTAAAACTCTACCTGGTTCAAATGAGGGATATTAGGGAAAGGAAATCCTATCTATTGAGCAAGTTCCTCTTTCCTCAAATGCACAGCACGTCCCACTGGTTCTGCATCTTGAGGACAGATCATGTCCTCTCACCTGACGTGTGAGTTTACCAGTGGGAGTTTTCTTTATAGACCTAACTTGACAGCATACATATTCTAAATAATGGGCGACAGTGGCTCAGCAGGTAGAGCGTTGTCTGGTAATCTGAAGGTTCCCGGTTTGATTCCGGCTCCTCCCAGTAGCGCCTTGAAGTGTCCTTGAGCAAGACACTTAATTGGTTGCCCTCGCCGTCGGTGTGTGAGTGAATGGGTGAATGAGAGAGGCATAAATTGTAAAGCGCTTTGCATAAAATGAATAGGCCCCATTGTATTTCCTGATGCCATGTTTGTTAGTACAGTTGCTGACAGGAAATAAACATACAAATAAACAGGAAATAAAGCAACAGAATAGCAACAGAATACTTCTGTAAAAATCTACAGATTTCTCATCGTGACTGTCATCCTGAAATCTTCCAACTACCTTTCAGGTGTAGAATCTTACATCTTACATAGATTAGAATTTTGAGGACTGAACATTCTAATGAAGAGGTCACAGTAACTCCTGGCCATTGAAGCTATTGAGTGGTAACGTTTTGAGAAAACATAAACCTGATATGGTTTCTTTCTCTTCCTGCCCATGTAGTCCTGCCTTGTTGTTTTGATTATGACTGAACTGTGAGTTTATGAATCACTCATTAAAAAAACAAGGTTAGGTAATGTGTCCCGACTTGCAATCATTCACCACAAGCATAAGCACAAATATTTTTGCTGTGTGTGTGTGTGTGTGTGTGTGTGTGTGTGTGTGTGTGTGTGTGTGTGTGTGTGTGTGTGTGTGTGTGTGTGTGTGTGTGTGTGTGTGTGTGTGTGTGAGTGTGTGTGTGTGTGTGTGTGTGTGTGTGTGTGCGTGCATGCGTGTGTGTGTGTGTGTGTGTGTGTGTGTGTGTGTGTGTGTGTGCGTGCATGCGTTTGTGTGTATGTAAAGGTGCCATCATGCCATTACCAGCTATAAAGAGTAGTAAGCTACAGTACATGAAAGCTTACTTTTGTAATTAACAGGCTGGTAATATAAGGCTGTACTTGTGTCTGCTTCCATTCAGAACTGTCATTATACAAAGCAGTTTGATAGTAGGCAGGGGGACCTCGAGTCCCTGGGCTTAGATAAAGGCTTGTCATGCAAAGACTCCACTATCACTTAAAGTACTGGCTCAGACATACTGTAATGTACCTTTCTAACCATTCTTCTGGCTCTCACCTGCAAAGTGAGTTACCAGGCACTTAGTGTAAAATGTGTAAATGACCAAAGCAGAAAGGCTTGTTATTACTCATTAGCTTGTGACTGAAACTTGTTCCTGTTTGCGGACGACTCAGCCCTGCTGGTCTCTGACAAGAACAAGTTACAGGTTGAAAAAACCCTCAGCTCGGAACTAGGCAAAATCTGCATATGGCTCGCCGACAACAAACTATCATTACACATGGGCAAAACAGAGTCCATTCTCTTCGGTTCAAATAACAAACTCAGCAAGACCGACGGCTTCTCAGTTACAGTGGGTGACAATATTGTCACAAGGAAAGATGAAATTACCTACCTGGGTTCCATCCTAGAGGCTAATCTTTCCTGTGACAAAATGGCATCCAATGTAATAAAAAAAGTCAACCAACGAACTCGATTCTTGTACCGGATCTCCTCTCTGGTAAACAAGAATACCCTGAAGACTCTGGCAGGAGCACTCATTCAAGGGTACTACGACTATGCTTGCACCTCATGGTACCAAAGCACCTCAAAGGCACTAAAAACCAAATTACAAACATCTCAAAACAAACTAGTCAGACTACTGCTTGACCTGACTCCTAGAACCCACCTCACCCCTGCACACTTTGCCAACCTAGGATGGCTTAGAGTAGACGACAGAGTACAGCAACTTGCAATGGGCCTGGTCTACAAGATACACTACACGACCAAGGTACCCATGTACATGTCAAAATACTTCCCAAAGGTCAGTGAATACCACGATCACAACACCAGAGGGAGCTCCACAAATCATGTAAAACCCAGATTCGGCTCAAACAAGGGACTAAACACGTTTCGCAATTATGCCACATCAATGTGGAACGCCCTACCCAAAGCTGTAAAGGAATGTGAATCACTACCCACCTTCAAAAACACTCTCAAAGAACACCTACGGGAGACTGCAATTCGAAACTGGCCCCTACAAATGTCCTAACCCAGTTGTACAATAAAGACCAAGCATGGCTTTGTCAGTATTCCAATGTACAGTGCCCCCCCCCCCCTACCCAACCCCCCCCCCCCCCCCCCCACCTCCAATGTACAGCCCCACCCAACCCCACCCCACCTACCCAACCTCCTCCAATGTACAGTTTCTATGTCAAATGTATGTCAGTATTCCAATGTACAGTGTGTGTGTCCCCTACCCAACCCCTCCCCCCCCACCTCCAATGTACAGCCCCAACCCACCTACCCAACCTCCTCCAATACACAGTTTCTATGTCAAATGTATATACACTCTTTTTCTGGATTTTTTTAGTATCACAAACAGTACTGTATTTGCAAATCTGGTATGTCATAAATGTATAGATGTAGCAGTACTGTCTATCTGTATGTCGTGTGTGTCATATGATGAATTGAAAATGGGGGACCCTGATGGAAACAAGATGAAAGTCTTTCTCAGGTCTGCATCCTCTTAACAATTGTATGTATTGAGCTGTACTGTACTGTACCCATTCTGCAATCTGTTAATAAACTTTTCAATCAATCAATCAATACTCAAGGCTAGTCTGACTTGGTAACAGCCTAAGATGGCATGTTTGAGACAGTTCTCAAAGTCATTATGATGTTGACAGTCTATAGAAGTAGTTACGTCTGAAAATGTTTAAAATATAATGCATACTGTCACAATGCATATTGTCAATCGTGAAAATATCTGAAAATACTCTGATGTGATATTTAGGTTGTCGTGGATGCCGGAGGAATAATTAGCGTGGTCCATAGTTGGTGGTTCACACGTTTATTAGGTCAATAGGAGAATTGGCTTAGAGGGGACCCAGCGGGTCCCGTAATGAGTGCCCAGAATCACAGAATACGTTGATGTTTATACCTGACAGGGAGGGGTGGGGCCATGTGACCATGGGAAGGAGGATGTGATTAGATAGGAGGATGAGACATTGGGGGCGAGAGTAGGTGCTTAAGGGGAGGGGCTGAATCGGAAGGGAGGTTGAAACACACAGGAAGGGGCCGGAAGGGGGATGGTTTAGGTGTTGAAGGTGAGAGACAAAGGGTGGTGATGCTTTATCAGGGGACAAAGGGGTTGATCAAGGGAGACAAGGTCCTACTATAGTAGGTTAGGTTAGATGTGGGGGGGGGGGCGGGGGGGGACAAAATGGGAGGGGGGAGGGGTACATACAAGGTCCACGTCGCCCAGCCCTTTAACCTACTGCTAAACTTGTCTGGTGAAGAAAGATCATTGCCAGAGTTATCAATTTACAACTGGCTTTGACAGTTATAGATTTTTTACTGGCTTTAACCTCTTAAGCCTGAGCGGTCTGGTACTGGTACAAGATTGATATCACGCCATAAATTCATCAATACAGAACGTATTCATTCATGTTGCGTTTCTTTTTCAAATCATCTGACTTCTAGCGTGAAGCTTTTTTTCTCCTTATTTTCGGGATCATATCTCACAAGTGGAAGAGACCTGAATGCTATTGCCATAAAATAGAACACAGTTAGTTTCTCTACCTTTCTGTGAACGTCTAGCAAAAAACCAAGTTGCAATCTGAGCAATTTACATTATAAAAAAGGAACTGTACTACTTACAGTATATTTCATTCACGGTTTTTGCTGCCCTGTCAGGGGCGGCTGGTGGTACTAAATCCAGATTGTACTCTGCCATTGGTAAGAGAAGATTTTGCCCGATCCATAGATGTGGCCATAATAAGGTCATTTATAGGCCTGATATTCTATATTGTATATTCATATTTCAAATTGCATATGTCCAGATGGCAAAATTCAGTACTGTATCTACAAAAAACCCTGTAAATCATCTGCCCTTTATTCATTTGCTTAGATCTTTTGTACACATGATCTCAGGAAGGTGCTGAATGAGCTCAGTGGCAATTTATCACGTCTGGTCAATGTTAGCATGGTGTTATTCAACGTCAAAGATAATTAAAAAAAAAAAAGCAAAGGGGGAAAAAAAATGTATATTCTCCTTTGGTTAATTACAATTTACTCAAGCCTAGTTTCAAGTTTCAAGTTTCAAGTTTCTTTAATAGTTGTCATACAGAAGTACAGAATACTTTTATACAAAATGCTTCTTACTGTAACGCTCCAGAGACTGTGCAAGACAAGATAAGTATGAAATAAAATAACATAGTATAGCATGTAAATTAGAAGTAACAGACACAATATATCTGACACTGGGAATACATTCCCTGATATCCATCGATGTCCCTAGATACCAAGAACATGCAAATGACCCTTGTAGAAGTGGAGCAATCTTCCATTTACTTAGGTATGTATTTTTTTTGGCGAATTTTCAGAAAATATGGCTAGGGCTTAAGAGGTTAATAATACAGTTATAACGTTAGGTTATGACTATAACCAAGTTCTGTTAATTAGGGGTGACGCTTGGCATCACTACTGCACTCGCTCGCGTACGTGCACGCGCACTGAATAAATTCCACAAATGTACCTTTAATACCAGTATTAGTCTGACCACACCCCTCATCAGCTTACCTTCATAAGCAGGTGTGTGGTCACCTGCTCTCCTCCTTCCCAAGCTTTCACCACAAGGTGAGGTCAAGGGCTGCAGCGGCCGTCTGATGCCAAGCGTCACCCCTAATTAACAGAACTTGGTTATAGTCATAACCTAACGTTCTGTTTCATTAGGGGCTCTGCTTGGCATCACTACTGCACAAAGGGAGGCCAAGCGGAGCCGCTGGCTGACAAATACACCCCGCTGACAGCCCCCCAAAACCATCAGAACAGGGAGGGCCGAGCCCCCCTGACCCCCCCTAATGGAGGGTATCCCCCCTATTAGAGGCTTCACGGGAAGGCGACGGACCCGACCGTGCGAAGAGGCACTCAAGCAACTCAACGCACAGGGTGAGCAGACCGTGGCTTGACCCCACGACTACACACACGCACAACCCGCATGCCACCCGGGAACGAACGGAGGAACAACCTCGTTACTGCCCCCAGAATCACGGGGTCAAGGGCAAACCCAACCCCGTGGCAAGGCCGTAGCAGCGGAGCGCGAAGGAAGACCCAGACCCACCAAAAGGACTCCCTGGAATGGGGGCCCGGAGAAGTCCATGATGTCAGCATCAAGACCCCACCAGGTGGGCACGTAGTGCCCCGCCCCCCACATCGCCAGCGTATTCGGACAAAGGCCCCTCAGTTACTGCACCTGGTATTCCCAGGCGGTATCCCAACCAAGTACTAACCAGGCCAGAACCTGCTTAGCTTCCGAGATCGGACGAGATCGGGCGTGTTCAGGTCGGTATGGCCGTAAGCCGAGCGGGCCCTGTCCCCCCAATAGTACACCGCCTGGCACACTGACCCTGCAGAACAGGCAGTCAGCATGGCCGTAAGCACACAAAAAAGGTTAACCAACGGAAGCAGGCAGCGCACCGGGGAAAAAACCAGGCAACAGGCTGTTAACCCTAGCCTGGAGACTGCGGACGAGACAGGCGCCAGAGGGGACAGCTGAACACAGCTGGCGGTGTTGCATGACCAAGCCTCCATTTAAAAACCCCCACCCAGAGGGGTCGAGGCAGAGAAGGCTGACACGATTGGCAGACGTCATGAACGTGCAGGGGCACCCTCAACCGGTGAACCCGGGAGTTGACACTGCTCCAACACACCAGGGAATCAACCACCTCGGTGTTACCCAATGCGGTGGTTGTTCCTATAACCCCTCAAGAAAAAACTCCAAAACACACCTGCGGGTATACACCGGCTATACCGCAGTACAAGTGTTTCAGTTTTCAAAAAAGGTTAACCCAGGCCTACGGGTCGACGAAACATTACTTCGGACCGGGCCTGGCGGTACGGGAAGCACAGGGTCACCAGAGGAGGTCAAAAAACCACCCCCACAGGCCCCTCATCGCCATGCGTGAGAGAGGAGCGAAAAAGAATGGAGAACCAGCCCCTAAGCACACCGTACTTGGTATTCCCAGGCGGTCTCCCAACCAAGTACTAACCAGGACCAACCTGTGTAGCGGCCGAGATCCGACGAGATCGAACGTGTACAGAATGGCATGGCTGTAAGCCATTACGACAGTGCTGAGTAAAACGCACCCAACCAGGGTCTCCATAGCGCTTAACCCTGTGACACCCAGACCGACCTGGCATTTTTCCCTCTGAAAAAAGCCCAAGTCCCTCAGGGTACCAGAACAGCAGATCTGCATCCCCGGCGGACAACGGGTTCAACTGATCTGGACCAGCGTGACCAGAACCAGTCCCGTGCCCTAACCACGCCGACATGCCTACTCCAGGAGAAGGGCAGATATGCGTGTTGATCTTAACATGAAAAGAAGGCGCCACCCAGACGTTTGGGCGAACCGCGCCTGGTGGCCCACCCCAAGGGCGTGAGACCCCTCTACATATGTTCAGATCCATTCCGTCATCATCCCCCAGACATGAACGAGAATCCGTCGAAAAACCAACCCAGGTCATGGGATTTGGTCGTCGGAAGAGGAAAAACCCCCATCTCAGTTGCTTTATAAAAACGCTGTTTCAACCACAAGCAACCAAGGCGTGCCAGTCAATCGCCTGTTTACAGCGAGCTAGCACTATACGTGCGTCGGGACACACCCCCATCAATGAACAGGCTATTTAGACCTGTCATTGAATCCCCAAGGCGCCCAGGGGAACGACAAGAGGGGTGTGACACTCCCTAACTCCAACACTTCTGGAATAGAAAAGAAGGAAGCATCAGCAGTATGTATCCCAGTCTACACAGCCGGGGTAAAAAATGTTCACATTTTTACATCCCACCACCCTCCCATAGGAAGGAGACAGGGATCCCCAGAGAGACTTCCCACGCGAGCTGTACAGATTGAAAAGAATATATTGCACCTTGAGCCATGTAAAAAATTGGTTTTAGGGCTCTCCGGGGAAGAGGCACTGAACCCATACACACTCAATAATCGAATTGAATCGAATACATATACAATAGAATAGGACCCTTCTAGAGGGTCCACTCACTTTGACAATCTGAGGAGGAAGGCTCTGTACTCTGATGGAGGCTCCCTCACATGGAAGAAGGAGTCCGAACTCACAGAAGGCCCGAATAGGCGCTTGGTGAGGAGGAGCCCTGACCACCCCCCCGAAACAGATCCATCACATGGACCTGAACAGCACACGGAAGTCCTACCAACAGAGACGCGCACGGTGACGTACTCTATGGCGGGGGAATTCCTGCGGTGCACACGCCCAATATACCAGGCCGTGGGACCAGGAAACTCCCTCCCCCCCCCCGTAACGTGCCGAACCGCCACGTGACGGGAACCTTGAAGGACAGGGGGTGTACCCCTGACCGACAGAAACAAGGGGGAGAGGAAAGGTTACCAGTTCACCCCTTTACGACCCCACACCCATGATACGATGTAATGACAAAAAGAGAATATGACACAGTCATAGTCAGCTCTATGAAGCGTTTGACAGCTCCACACAGCGCATGAGCTAACCTGCTATCTGATTTTTACTAAGGAAAAACACAGAATAGAGAGGGCTCTAAGAGCCCCGGTCCAACATACACATGTGCTTCTGTGGCCAGTCCAACCCAGTTGTAGGTCACATGACACACACAACCCATCATCACCTACAAAAAATGGCAAAAAACACTCAACAGAGGAACGCAGTTTTTCACAATGAGAGAATACATCATTCTCGATTAGTATCGGCCACAGGCCTTGCTAAGCACACATGACAGCGACCAAACCATTTTTTCTTTTAGGAAAATAAAGTTTCTCCAGCAGATTTAGCACAACCTCAGCAATCAAGCTAAGAGTTACATCGCATCCCTACCACACAAAAGACACAATTAGTGCACAAACATGTCTGATAGGAGGATGAAAAAGTCCCCAGGGAACCGGGGGGAAACACAATCCTCTTATTTTACCCTCAATACGGCCAGTTAAAACAGGAAAACCTGTTAATATGTGAACACACTGTTCATTGTCATCACAGGCTGAGAAAAGAACATTCTTTTACTCACTTGTCACCAAGCATAGCTTCATAGGTTAGTTACCTTAGTTGTGAGTACACGGTACATATAAACACCATGATGTTTCTCACACAACAACCAGATCATTACATCCCGATTTGCACGGAGAAGCTAACTGCCAGTGACAAAAACAGCTCACACATAACCCGCGCCGTATCCCA
>NC_140182.1:37450934-37475934 GCF_963971535.1 Notolepis coatsorum | reverse complement strand
CCGACGCCCAGCGCGCCGCTGCCGGTGCCCAAAGAGACGCAGAGCGCGACAGACTACAAGCGCAACTAATAGAGCAGCTGATCAAAAGGACAACTCCCTCTCCCTCCGCCAGGGGTTCAAGGAACTCGTCGAGACAACAGTCAAGAGCAGCGTCTCCGCAACGAGCAAGCGACCCTGAACTTGACCAACAGACCGAGTCTAGACCCCCCGCAGATCCCCTTCCCATACCGGTCCAAGCGAGACCCAGCTACAAGGAAGGAGCGGCCTACACTGCGGAGAAGCTAAATAAACGATTACAGGATCTGGAAGATTTGATAGAAGAAGAAGAGAGAGAAGAGGAGAACCAAGCCCGACGACAGCACAGTACTCCACCGGACCAGGAGGTCCCATACAGTCCAGGCTATACCCCCGCGGCGCTGCGCTACAGACCCCCGACTCTATTCACGGGTGAGCACGACGCACGACCAGCCCCGAGGAACAGTACCTGGACCAGCGGGCCATGGTACCCTGCCAGTACCAGCCCACAGCGAGGCGCAAGAGGGGACTCGCCCAGGAGGTCTCTCCCCCAACGCTCGCCGATGTATCAGCCATCCACGGCGTCATACAACGCCACGCCGTCATTTCCAGACTTCGCCTATGAGAGTCGAGCACAGTACACGGAGCTCCGGATGTGCTTAGAGACAATGATGGTGGAGGTCGCTGATGAACGCCACAAGTATGCAATATTATTGAAGCACCTGAAAGTACCGCGAGCGCACAATATAGCGCTAGCCTATGCTACCTCCTCGACCCCATACACAGCGGCCCTTGCAGCGCTGGATCAAAGATATGGACGTATATGGGATTACGTAATCCAGGAGATAAGGCATATTGACCGCCTACCCCCAGCCACAGACAATCGCTCACTAGACGACCTGTCAATCAAAGTGCAGTCCCTGGTGGGGATGCTGGGAGCTCAACGGGAGAAGGGCAGGCATGAGCTGTACGCCAACTCTAACGTTGAGAGGATTTTGGAGAAGCTGCCACCCGCAAGACAGGAGCGCTTTCGGCGGCAGAGGGACTACCGAGATCCCGACGGCCCCGAGCCATCCCTCCTTGATCTGGCCGACTTCCTGGCGAGAGAGGTCAGCAGCTTACGACTGGACACCTTCGGGCGGAGCACGCCAAGCTCCAGAGAGGGACCCAGGAGAATAAGTGATGGAAGAAGATCGGTGACTGTCATGCACCAATCAGAGTCAGTACCGAGCAGTAAGAGTCACAGCACCCCCTCGAGAAAGGAGAAGTGGAAGATAGCGTGTCCCTACTGTGAGAAAGAACACTGGCTGTCACAATGTGACTCATTCACAAAGATGAATGCAGAAGAAGTGAGCCAATGGATAAAGTCCAACCGGCGCTGTTATCGATGTGCGCGGCCCCACATGGCAGCCGAATGCCGCCTAAAGAAAAGGTGCAGCCGGTGCGATGGAGCCCATCTAGATATACTACACGATAGTAACGGAGCGGCACCAAGGCAAGTGTCATGTACATTGACCCCGCCAGCAGCAACGGAGCTCAAGTGCTCTTAAAGGTAGTCCGTGTGACATTGAGCTACCAGGATAAAGTCATGGACACTTACGCCGTCCTTGATGACGGGTCAGAGAAGACCCTTCTGCTCGCCTCCGCTGCGACTCAGCTGGGACTGCGGGGGAGCAAGAACGAAATGACGATTCGGACAATAAGAAGAGATTTAAAGACGATAAAGGGCGAGAATGTCTCCTTCACTATCGCAGCCAACGGGCAGCCAGAGCGACGGTACAAGATCACAAATGCTTTCACCAGCCAAGAAATAGGACTATCGCAGTACACCTACCCTGTCACCAAGTTGATGGATAAATATGTGCACCTGCGTCAATTACCTATCCCGCTCATAGACGGCGCTACCCCGACCCTGTTGATAGGCTCCGACCATGCAGAACTCATAGTCCCGATTGACCGGGTCCATACAGGCCCCCGAGGCTGTCCTGCAGCAGTCGAGACCCGCCTAGGATGGACATTGCAAGGCCCCCTCGCTAAATCTCTCAACCGAACAGCAGCCACTAGCTGCTTCCACTCCAGAACGACAGAAGAAGACACCACTCTCCTGCAGCATGTCGAGAGGCTATGGACCCTAGAGACAATGCCCTTTAAGAACGAAAAGAAAGACATTCGCTCTAAAGAAGACATTTACGCCATCAACCTACTCGAGCAGGGGACAAAGAGAGTCACAGTCGGCGGAGTGATGAGATACGCAACTCCACTCCTGAGGCGAGAGGGAATGCCCCCCTTTCACGCGAAGAAAGACGCCACGGAGCGCTATCTACTGAACACAGAGCGGCGCCTAGCCAAAGACCCCGCTCAACAGAGTGTGTACCGAGCTGAGATCGAGAAGCTAATCACAGCGGCACACGTAACAAAGATTGACATTAAAGAGGCCGATCAGACGACCGAATCATGGTACGTGCCGCATCACAAGGTCCATCACAATGGCAAGGATCGCATTGTGTTTAACTGCAGCTACCAGATCGGATCCCAAAATCTGAATAAAGAGCTCTTGCCCGGCCCCACACTCGGCCCCTCCCTACTAGGCGTGCTACTGCGCTTCCGCCAGGACAAGGTGGCTATAAGCGGGGATATCAAAGGCTCTGCTACGGTTCCTATGGAGAGAGAAGATCGGAGATGAGAACCCATCCATCTACCAGTGGGAAGTACTCCCCTTCGGAACCACATGCAGCCCGTGCTGTGCTACCTTTGCACTACAGAAACACGTCACAGAGGACCCAGCAGCAGATGAAGAGGTCCAACACAGTGTGAAGAACAGTTTCTACGTGGACAACTGTCTACAAAGCGTCTCGACATAAGAGGAAGCCGAGGCTCTCCTAATCAAGTTACGCGCCTCCCTAATCAAAGGAGGCTTTGATCTCAGGCAGTGGGCCAGCAGTGACCCGCACGTATTGCGCAGCCTCTCCTCCACAGACAAGGCTGCCAGCAGCGAGACCTGGATGGCGACAATCCCAGGAGAAGCCCAAGAAATGACACTAGGATTAGTCTGGCGCTTCAAAACAGACTCGCTCCACTATAGACACAAACCCTTGGCTCCAGAGCAAGGAAGGTCGGCGGCGATACCGACCACCCGACGGAGTGTGTACAGAACACTCGCCAGACAATATGACCCGTTGGGATGTATTCTACCTTACACCACCAGGGCAAAGATGATTGTACGAGCACTATGGGACAAGGACCAGGGCTGGGACGACCCAATACCCGCACACCTTGCCTCAACATGGAGAGAGTGGGAGACGGACCTCCGCTCACTCCCAGGTGTCAAAATACGCCGCAGCTACTTCCCATCCACAGTGAGGCCAGAGACATGCGAGATTGAGCTACACGTCTTCAGCGACGCCTCCGAAGTAGCCTACGGATCGGTTGCCTATTTGCGTGCCCAAGAGATGGGAGGAGAGATACACACTGCTTTCATACTGGCCCGCTCAAGAATAGCCCCACGTAAGCAACAATCTATCCCACGTCTAGAGCTCTGCGCAGCCCTCGCAGGAGCGCATCTAGCCACGTTAATCCAACGTGAACTCACCATTCCGGTGCATAAAACAATCTTGTGGTCAGATTCCACGACAGTACTCACATGGATTAAGTCTGATTCATGCAGATACAAAGTCTTCGTGGGAGTCAGAGTCACCGAGATTCAAGAATTAACAGAAGAAGCAAGCTGGAGGTATGTGGATACCAAACACAACCCAGCTGACGTCATCACCCGGGGAATGTCCCTGGATGACCTAACCCGTCGCAACATCTACAGTGACGGACCGGCATTCCTCCAGCTCCCGGAAGGAGATTGGCCTACGCCCACCCCGAGGGAAGCAAGTAACGAGGAGGCTGAGAACAAGAAGCCTATGTTCTGTGGACTGAGCACTGTCGCCTCCACAGACCCCAACATAGATGACTGCATTACCCTAGAGAGTGCGCAACAAAGAACATTCCTGCGGCACCACCCAGAGATTCAGTCCACCACTGACATGTCAGCAGCTGACTACGAAGAAGCAGAACTTCTTCTACTACAACGAGCCCAGAGAGTCTCGTTCCCCGATGAGCTAGACTGTCTACAGGGAGGAAACCCCGTCCCATCAGACAGCAGACTGATTCACCTGGCACCAGAGAGTGACGCACATAATCTCATCAGAGTGGGTGGTCGCCTGCGGAGAGCCCCCGATCTACCAGATGACATTAAGCACCCGATCGTCTTGAACAGCCGACACAAGGTCACAGAGCTGATCATAAAGAAATACGACGAGGATGTACACCACGCAGGAGCAGAGAGAGTCTTCGCGGAGATCAGACGTCGTTATTGGATATTGCAAGGGAGAGAAGCAGTACGGCGCTTCCAGCGAACCTGTCTAGACTGCCGTAAGTGGCGCGCGCAGCCCAGCATACCACGGATGGCTGACCTACCCCCCTGTCGCCTCCGAATCGGCGACAAGCCATTCCACTCCACAGGCATGGACTGTTTTGGCCCGTTGTATATAAAGAGAGGAAGAGGCACCGAGAAGCTGTGGGGTATTGTATTCAAATGCATGACCACCAGAGCGATACATATCGAGCTCCTTCCGACCATGAGCACAGACTCATTCCTTATGGCCTTCCGGAGATTCATATCACGGAAAGGACAACCGTCTACATTGTTGTCTGATCACGGGACCAACTTCAAAGGCGGAGAAAGAGAGCTGAGAGAGAGCTTCCAAGCTATGGGCCCAGAACTTAAGACCCACCTCGCTCCAGCCCAGATTGACTTCCAGTTTAATCCCCCGAACGCACCCCACTTCGGTGGAACCTGGGAACGAGAAGTACGTTCTATAAAGACAGCCCTGTATGCCGTACTCGGAGCCCAGACTGTGGCAGAGGAAGTCCTAATGACAGTCCTCACGGAGATCGAGGGAGTATTGAACTCAAAGCCCCTCGGTTACGTCTCCAGTGATGTAGCAGATGTCGACCCAGTCACCCCCAACACACTCCTAATGGGGCGGCTGGACCCCGCGCTACCCCAGACAATGTACAGGCCTGAAGAAGCGAACGGCCGAAGAATGTGGAGGTACAGCCAAGTACTAGCTGACAAGTTTTGGAGCAGCTTCCTACTTCACTACCTACCGTCTCTACAGACCCGCCAGAAGTGGGTAAAAGAGAGAGACAATTTGACAGAAGGAACAGTCGTCATGATAGTTGACCAGTCACTCCCCAGAGCTATGTGGCCGGCTGGCCGCGTAAGCAAAGTGATCACCGGTGCCGATGGCAAGGTCCGAGCAGCTGAAGTACTCGTCCAAGGGCGCACCTACACACGGCCCGTGGCGAGGCTCATAGAACTGCCCCGACTCCCAGATACTATCGATGATGACCATGACCCTATGACTTTGTGAGTTGACTGACCCTTACAGCGGACCTTGAGTGGAAGACAGTGCGGTTAATCTGTCTCTGCTTAGCTAATTAGGTGGGACTAATTAGGGGGCGGCTGTTGTGAAGGATCAGATTAAACCGAATATGTATATTTATTTATATATATATATTTAATTGTATTTGTATATCGTTTGATATCCCCTGTATATTCCTTGTACAATATGCATTGAATATCCCCGTTTCTACTAAACAGCCCATAATAGTTTCATTCTACCATTGGACGAGAACCTGGCGCCAGGTTGCCATACCCCTAGGTCCAAGTTCAATCGTGCCGCCTAACATGTCGAGGCAACCCCCGGTTCCGCGCAGTAATATGCCGGGCGAAATACGAATGGTACTATTTGTTCATAGCGCATATATATATGGCGCTCGTAAAGTAGAACTTTCCTTTTAGTCCAGTTCTTTACCCTCCAACAGAGTGACAGACGCAAAAGCCTCCCCACGACGCACGTGCGGTGTAGTAAGGCCTACTTGGCCCAGAATAGGCATTGAGATATCGTGTAGATTAATAGTTGAATGGTCATAGTTTGGCACCATACCGTCGAGTTGGACGTATTCTATTAAGCTAATAATAGTCTATTTATGTATGGTGCATAGTTCGGTTAGAGTCCTACAGTTATCAGTACCCCCATCGTTCCTGACGTTATCTGGACGCTTATCCAGGCTGGTCAGACCCCTAGTGGTGATTGCATCCGAGGAGCTCCGGTTCAAGAGCGACTGGACCTGTATATTGGATTACTCTACCCCGACGACGGCGAGCCTTCCACGGCTCTTGGATTATGCTTTGTGTGCTTTGATTATTCCATGGATAAAGGCCAACACTGCCGAGTGTTGGAATTACCCCCCGGAGAGGACTCCAGGTGAGGCGGCGCTCTACACGTGAGGTCGCACCACGTCTCTCCGTTGTGGACCGGCAGATACCGTTCCACAGAGGGTCCAGCTGTATTCGTCTGCGGCCCGAGGTTCTGTGGGCACCGTGTCCAAGACTTTGGATTCTCCCAAGACACCGTCGGCCAGATGGGATACCGCCAGCGGCTTCTCTAACCCCCCCCTCCTACTGTCTTACAACCAGCGGGACCCCCCCCCCCCCTTAGTGTATCCAGCTATAATCATTTAAGTACCATCGCTATCGTTTCCTAAATATTCCAGGTTGTATACTTACTCCCTGCGCAACCAGAGATTGGACATTCAATGTTGATTTACCTACGAATACTCATTTGCCATAAAAGTGCATATTCAATATTTCAAATCATAAATGTAATTAAGTGAATGTTGTATACACCTTTTGCTGTATTAAATATTCGATTTGGTACATTTGTGTTGGTTCGTTTCATCAGGTGGGAAAGTGTTCATCATACTTATATCTTGTATTGGGTGGCCAGAAGTTAAAGTACATGAGGTAGTGGTATTAAATATCATATCTAACAATACAGTCAGGGAATTGTACCCCTCAGTTACAATGTACTTGTGTGTGTGGAGGGGGGGGGGGGGGCGATATCACTGAAGTTTGGTGCTCTTGACTTTTAAGTGGTGGCCACTGGCAATCTCCTGTATGTATGTATATTATTAGATCCTAACAACTGTATGTATGTATTTATGTATGTATATTATTTAGGGGTGCTCGATATTGGCTTTTTTACCGATACCGATATTGTCCAACTCTTAATTTCCGATACCGATATCAACCGATACCGATATATGCAGGGTTTCCCCCCCAAAAATCGGAATAATTTCAGGTAATTAACATTACATATCTCTTGTTGTGGAATTAACACAACATTATGCATACTTTTGACAATAAATAAAATCAGAATTTGTTCTTACTTGCTTGCCTGGGTAAATAAAGGTTATGGAAATGTAAAAAGATTTTTATTTTATTTTATTTTTGAAAAAAAACGAGTTCAACTTTTGGAGAGGAGCGCGGCTCATCAAGGTAACTTTTTTCGACCGACCAATCAACATCGAGCAAGTGGCTGAGCCGCGGCAGTCGCGAGACTCATGAAAACGCTCTGAGCTTTTTTATTTTGCTTTTCAAAGCGGTCCGCCTCGAAAAAACTTCCGCTATGGACACAAGCCCTATATCTTCCTTTCCTCAAAGCAGTAATGGAACAATTATGCTTGCAACATGCGGTAGCAACGAAATGACACAGTTAAATATGTTACATCTTCCCTTCCCTGGAGCAGTAATGGAACAATTATGCTTGCAACATGGGGTAGCAACAAAATTACACAGTTACATGGCACAGTCCATCTGAACTCCAGGTCACAGCTAAACGAGGCAATATTCCCGTGGGCTTGTTGTGCAGGGATAGTGGCATGGGGGAGTGCTCCACTTATGAAAATAGTTTGGGTTATGATATTACCTACAAGCTAACCCCCACAGAATAATATTACCTACAAGCTACAGTAACCCCCACAGAATGAACCACATCATAAAAAGATCACACCCCATTCACGCAGATGCTGGGGAAAACCCACCCCGGCAATTTTACTAGACCTGCTGATGGCATAATGCCACATCAACTTTGACCCCCCCATTCCATGTTTGTACCTTTCACACAGAACGGCGAGGCGGAATAATGGGGTATGGTTCCGTCTTTGAACGGGCAGTGTGAAAGGGGCTATAGTCTTGTAGTCACCCTGGGTCTCCCTCCTTGGGTGAACTCTCTGAATCCTCTCCCCCACCCTCCTGCTCCAGCACTTGCCTTGCTGTCTGCTCCGTGTCCCCCACAGCCTGTGGAGGGGGTTGTACTTCCGGGAGAGACCTGAGATTGTGTTTTGTTTCTCCTCACCTCTCCTGAGCCTGTCTCCACTACAGTACATACGAGCGAGGAGTATCTGCTTTTCTCAGCACTGTGGCTGGTTCTCTTGTGTTTGTGACCCAGACCCACTGACCCGCTTTCAGCAGCTCTTTGTCTGTGATTAAAGTCCACTGTTTCAGCCATCTGTCCTTGTCCACAAATGCCTTCCTGAGGGTATCATTGGTTCAGGGTGGAGGGGTTGACATTTTGCACACACCTCACACCGGGCCAGCACTTTTGAGCACTTAGTCCCGGCCACCACACCGAGTGCTGGGCTCTCAGCCTGCATTTGGTTGTCCCCATACGTCCCTCATATAGTTTGGGCAGCATTTCACTCTGTGATGTCTCTGGTATAACCGTGCTTTGCCCTTTCATCAGTAGGTCACCATTCAGGTGTAACTCACTTTGGTGCCACCCAATAGTGCCTGCTGTAGCCATCCTCTCTTGCACTGTAGTATCAGCTGACTGCAGATGGAACCCTGCTGCATCTGTTAGAGTTTAAGCTGGGATGCAGGTAAGTTATCACGTACTGGGCTGATGAACACTTGCACCTTCCCCTCCAGCGGTGCTTCGTCCTCTTCTCAGTGGGTGTCTGATCGGGGGCCCTGGGGAGTGTGTCTGCTGTGATAAGTGCCTTCCCTGGCACACATACTATATTCCATGTGAACCTTAGCAATCTGAGGCAGAATAGCTGGACCCTGGGAGGCAAGTCGTCCAAGTTCAAGTGTTCCTTTATTAATCCCCTTAGCAGCCTAGGGGAGAGGGGAGGAGAGGTACAGGCAGACAAGATAATAATAGCAATAGTAATGGAGTAGAACATTATAGTGGAATGGCAGAATTCCATCAGTAATAATAATGATAATAGCATGGTACATATCGTAGTAGCACACTGCGCCATGCAGTGTTTAGTATTAAGAGTCATTCAGTGCTAACAGTTATCAAGTTCTCCAGCTGTTTGTTCTCCAACTATTGGCAGCAGTCCAGTCATTGCCCTTTGCCAGTAGATCCCTCAGATCAAATCAAATCAAATGTATTTGTAAAGCCCGCAATCACAGTTAATGTCCCCATGGGCCGGACAAGTCTTCTTTAAACAAGTCAAGAAGAAACATCACAATAAATCAAGAACAAAAAAAACACACCATGAAATCCAAAATAAATGTAAAATAAATAAATGCTAACACTCCCAGACATGTTGCAACCACTCCTCATTGGTTTGGTAGTGTCAGCAAACTGAGGGATAAACATTGCTATATATGTGGACATTCCCAAGAAGCGCCTAACATCCGCTGTGGTCTGAGGGGGTGGGCATGTCCATGATACATGTATCATTATATCCTAACTAGATATGTCCGATATTATCGGCCTACCGATATTATCGGCCAATATTGGCATTTGACAATTGACAATGTAATATTGGAAATTATCGGTATCGGTTTAAATAAAAAATATATTATAATTATATTTAAAAAAAAAATGTTACCTTTATTTACCCAGGCTAGCAAGTAAGAACAAATTCTTACTTTATTTATTGTCAAAAGTATGCATAATGTTGTGTTAATTCCATGACAAGAGATATGTAATGTTAATTACCTGAAATTATTAAGTGTTTTTTGGGGGGGGGGGGGGGGGGGGCCTGCATATATCGGTATCGGTTGATATCGGTATCGGAAATTAAGAGTTGGACAATATCGATGTATCGGATATCGTAAAAAAAATAACAATATCGAACATCCCTAATCCTAACAGTTGTATGTATGTGTGCTGTGCAGTGCCAGGTCACAAGGGTCAGTTGGTGTTTGGGGAGCTACACGGCCGCAAGTGTGTCTGCATGCAGGGACGCTTCCACTTCTACGAGGGTTATGACATACATACGGTGAGCACATACACACACATACACACAGTGAGCACATACAGTACACACACATACACATGGTGAGCACATAAGTGGTTTCCTGTTTGTAAACATGCTTTGCTTGGGCCAATCGTGACTGAGTCATTGAGCTGCTCTGAGATGCCACACTTAAAGTACAATAGATAACAAAAAGGAAACGGAGAAACCACAACCCTCACCAAAAACATCGGGATGTAATTTGGCCACATTAGCGTGTCTGTAAGTGTGACACTCTCACCTGTTATGCAGTAGGCCTATGTTTTGGCATGGATGGATGGTTGAGATTACTAGCTTGGCTGACAAATGTGAAGATAATGTAGCCTGCCCCATTGTTCTGATCAGAATTATGTGCCAGAATTATGTTGAAACAGATGGAATTCACAAATACTGAATAATTCATAAATTGACACTCCAGTGTTCAGATCATTCAGAGAGTTCAGAGAGCTCAGAGCGTTCAGAGCGTTCAGAGAGTTCAGAGAGTTCAGAGAGTTCAGATAGTTCAGAGCATTTAGAGAGTTCAGAGAGTTCAGGGTGTTTAGAGAGTTCAGAGAGTTCAGGGTGTTTAGAGAGTTCAGAGAGTTCAGAGCGTTCAGAGAGTTCTGGGTGTTTAGATAGTTTAGAGAGTTTAGAGAGTTCAGAGCGTTCAGAGCCTTCAGAGCATTGGACCTCATGGACCAACGGACTTACGACAAAGGTTATGAGCAAATTTCATTGTAGCTCCACTTACGACCTTTTCGGGCAGATTTTGCGATGCACTAACGTATCCTTCTCAGGGATTCGCTCGTAGCTAAGAGCAGGATTTACGAGTGCGGAAGAGCAGTCGTAAGTCAGACAGACTGGTGTGTGCCGTGTTCTTAAGGGATTTGACATTGCTTATTGTAGACATTGTAAGAGCCAGTGAAGAAACATTCCACTGCTCATCTTGCCCGGACAACAGAATGTCCAAGTTCGACAGCGATTAATTGCACGGATGTAGGATGAATAAAGCCTTTCTTGGTTTTGACTTCCTTGATTTTGTCACTATTATTAGATACAGTTTACAATGTATCTCAAGAACTAAACACATCACTTCAGTAATACTCAAACAAGGGTGTCAGGGAATTGTGCGTTTTATTTGGTCCAGGGGAACCGCAAGCGCTTCCATCATCATTAGCGAACCTCTCCAGGCTGTTGGCAACACTCTTCTGGCCTTCCAGCATCGCCTGGACCATGTTGCCCACGGGCACTGGGTGGTGGACGGTTCTATCTACAGTATGACTATAGGGTCTTTATACCTGTATCACTGTACATATTAATACTGCAACTCTGCACATGCATCTCATGAGTACTATTACTCAGTAGTATTTATATATTTTATACCCAGTTTAATAACCTGTGCATTGTATGTTACTATTGCACTTTACAGTTACATTTCGCTGCTGGCGGGACAAAACCTCATAACTCCTAAAACCCAACTTTTCAGCAGATGAAAACAACGAACACAGATTTGAGGGCGAATAGAGTTACGAGGTTTAGACAGATGATTGGTTTAATGCGTTCCCATTGTGTAGACTTTGTAAAACCACACACACATGGAGGATGATCTACTGAGTTGATTAAAAAAATTAAATAAAAAATTAAATTAAATATGGAGTTAGGAGGTTTTGTCCCGCCAGCAGCGATTTGTATTGTGGTTAGATGCCAAACTTATTTTCGTTGTATTGTACTTGTGTTGTATGATGCCAATACATTTGAATCTAATCTAGCTTCCTGTTGAATACAGGGGTCAGCACATCACAGATGCAATGCTGAGCCTCTCGCTTCCGGTATAAGGAGTTGTTGAATCAGTTTTGCACACGCCTCCTTTGCCTTATAAGGATCTGGTGGCCGTGTCTGTATGCAAATGCAGGTGTACGAGAACGTGCTTCCAGTTTGACCCCTTAACACTTTGAGTGCCAGCGACGAGAATTCTCGTTAGTTCATGCCAACCGTTGAGTGCCAACCGACGAGAAATCTCGTTTTTAATCGTTATTTTTTTTATTATCGATTTCCATAAATTTTTCATCAATCTAGCCTCACGTTACCAGTGGGGATCTGTCTGAGCTCGAACAGGGAAAATACCGCCCCCTATCGTCTCTCCGGATGGTATTGCACCCCATTGGATTGGACTGAATGAAATGGATGGGGGAAAAAGAGTCCGGATTCCACATTTTACTTGTCAGGCATGTAATCCGAGCCTATTGCATCGCCCACCATCAGAACAGCGTGGAATTTGTCTTTCGACCACCCAGCGTTGGATCAATAAACACAATCGATATTTGGAATGGCGATCAGGAATTGGAATAATCTTTTTGGAGAACATCTGATCTGAGGTAAGGAATCTATTTTACCAGTCTTGGTATAATCAGAGATGTTTTCACCTATATATCAACGTGTCCCATTATGTGTGTGTGTGTGGCTGTGAGTGTCTGTGTGCTGATCAGGAAATAAGATAATCGATTTTTCAGCCCGCTTCTATAGCGTGCATAAGTACACATATACTATCGATAATCTAGCGTTTATTTGAAAACGATTCATAAATAGGCAGAAAAATGACAACGTGTTTTGTGTATTACAGTAAAGCGTGATTCCTGCAGAATCTTTTTTTTCTGAAGGTTTCACAAAACAAGCGTTTTTCAAAATGGTATAAAATGGAAATGAACCGATTAAAAAACAATCCATTTCGACAATGTTGACTGCAAACAAGTCATTGATAAGCGACGGTCGTATTAGACACATAGCCATAATTTAAGATATAGTTTATGCATTCACAAATGTGAGCGCTCTGTCATTGAATAGAGCGTTGGCACTCAACAGGGTATCTAGGACTGGCACGGCTGGCACGGAAAGTGTTAACAGTCCTGCACATTTTGTATAAAACGCCTGTAGATTGCATACCCAAAGTCATTTGCGATTTATTACCCCTTATGGCACATGCATGAGTCTGGTCTCTTTTGAAAGGTAACATTCTGAAGTTTCTTACACAATAAAGAAAAATCACTTTGAGTGCTAATGTAATAGGGAAACAGAGGTTTGAACACACTCAAATTAAATATTTGCTTCTTACTTTTGTGTTGACTTGTTGCCAGATGCCTGTTTTTGGGTTCCAATTGAGAGGTAGGAGCTGGAAAACATAACGGTTCCATAGCCTGAAGTCTTATAGGTCCAAAGTTTATAAAAATCCCACGGAAAATGAGTGTTTTACAAAGGTTTTTGTAATGTGTCTACCGCAATAATTCAGCGTGATTATCCAAAATGGCCGCCCCGCTTCCATTCATTCAGACGCGTGATTTAAAACAAAGGACTTGTTGGTCTTCTTCTGCCCCCTTCTCGTTGCAATCAGCTCTCGTCTGGGATCGTCTTTGTCAGATCACAACCCACCACAGCTTTATGCTTACAGAAGGGAGTAGGAACTTAAACATGTGACTGATACATCATTTATATTGTTCATTGTTTCTGCTTCACGTCTGTTTCCTGAACCGTTCATGAATCCCTTTGGTACTTTGGACTCCAAAGGAATTGTAATGCTCTTTATTTTGATTGGAGTATGGGGTTGCATATACAAACACCCTTATTCGATAGTGGCACTTATTGTAACTTTTCAAGGAGGTTTGTAGCTTCAAACAGTGCTCTAGGGACCCAATGTTCCTTTGAGGACAGTTTGTTTATTCAGTTATGAAAATATAAATTAGAAATGTTTCACTTGTCTGACTTCACTTCCCAAAATGTACACATTGCACCTGTAAGAGGGTTTCACAGTACAAATCCTTCACTCGCTTTATGATATATATCGGATAGGAGAGACTGACTAAGCAGAACCACAGAACAAAGACATGGAGTTGAGATTAGATTTTAGGTATTTTCCTGGGGGAAGGTGTCCTCAATCTCAATCCTCAATCAAGCAGAGCTTGTTAAAAATGTTTCCGGCAATTAAATATTAGATTTAATCTCTCACCATGCCACTCAGACACATGAGACATAGTGCAACTCTTAACATGTTCTTCAGTAGTGTGTTTTTCTTTTCTTTTTTCTTTCAGCCTCAGTTATTAGTTAATTCTATCATATTTATGACAGAGTTATACTGTGGTACAATAACAGTCTTTTGACCCTTCGTGCTTTAAAGTGCGTACAGTAGCACAGCTGACAGCTTTGGCTAACATTTACCACAGTATGTGTGTTTAAACGATCAGCACAAGGACAATCTGCAGTAAGGAAACCAGCTGGTGTTTCTCATTTACCCGAATAACACTGCAATCATAATATTCTTGCTCAGACTTTCATTCCTTTAGCAATTCAATTATGTGTTGTGCGGCCTTCTGAATTGTTCCATTTAACCCTCTATCGATCAGTAAAATACAGCAGTAGAAATTATATTTCTACTATTTCTAATATTATAGTAGCAATATAGTAAGTAAGTAGATAAGTAAGTAATACATAGTATAGTAATACACTAGCGGTAGCGGTACGTGTATTGATTAGGGTGTAATGGTACATGTATTAATTAGGGGTGTAATGGTACGTGTATTGATTAGGGTGTAACGGTACGTGTATTAGGGTGTAGCGGTATGTGTATTGATGAGGGTGTAACGGTACATGTATTGATTAGGGGTGTAACGGTATGTGTATTGATTAGGGGTGTAACAGTATGTGTATTGATTAAGGTGTAACGGTACGTGTATTGATTAGGGGTGTAACGGTACATGTATTGATTAGAGGTGTTGCGGCATGTGTATTGATTAGGGTGTAACGGTACGTGTATTGATTAGGGGTGTAACGGTACATGTATTAATTAGGGTGTAGCAGTACGTGTATTGATTAGGGGTGTAACAGTACGTGTATTGATTAGGGTGTAACGGTACGTGTATTGATTAGAGGTGTAGCGGTACGTGTATTGATTAGGGTGTAACGGTACGTGTATTGATTAGAGGTGTAACAGTACGTGTATTGATTAGGGTGTAACGGTACGTGTATTGATTAGAGGTGTAGCGGTACGTGTATTGATTAGGGGTGTAACGGTACGTGTATTGATACATTTATATTTACATTTAGTAATTTAGCTGACACTTTTATCCAAAGCGACTTACAAATTCTGTATGACAAGTCAGCAGGAAGGGTACAACTCTTATAGCTGAGTAACAATGTTCATCAAACAGTGCTGAAACTTTGGTGCTGCAATGTTGAGTGCATATTAGTAAATACTAGGGATGTTTGATATTTATATATATATATATTTATATTTTTTTTATCGATATCCGATATACCGATATTGTCCAACTTTTAATTTCCGATACCGATATCAACCGATACCGATATATGCATATATGCAGGGTCCCCCCCCCCCCCCCACCCCCCCCCCCCCCCCAAAACACAACATTATGCAAACTTTTCACAATAAATAAAATAAGAATTTGTTCTTACTTGCTTGCCTGGGTAAATAAAGGTTAAATAAATGTAAAACAAATAAATAATAATAATTTTAAACCGATAACGATAATTTTCGATATTACATTTTAATGCCAATATCAGTAGGCCGATAATATCGGACATCTCTAGTAAAGACATATTAGTATATTAGGAAGAGTGCATGATAGTATAAGACAGGTTATGAAGGTTATTGTTTTAATTTTTTAATTTCAGATATTGATTGAACAAGTGTGTTTTTAGTCGACGGCGAAAGATTGATCAGGTTTCGGCTGTCTGAGAATAGGCGGCTTCTCTTCGATGACCTTCCCGGAGCTCGGACAGGAGTGGGTCTGAGGCGGCCAGAGGATGTAGAGTGGAGGGGTCTTGAGGGTGTGTAGTTAGAGACCATTGACCAGAGGTAGGCGGGAGCTGTTCCCTTCGCTGCGCGATATGCCAGGTCGAGGACCTTGAAGGGAATTTGTGCTGTGATGGGGAGCAAGTGCAGGTCCCTAAGAAGCGGGGTAACATTTGGTAGGTTGGAGATCAGACGGGCGGCTGCGTTCTGAATGAGTTGAAGAGGCTTGGTGGCGGTGGTTGGTAGACCAGCGAGCAGTGCATTGCAGTAGTCGAGGCGAGACATGACTGTTGATTGGACAAGGAGTTGGGTGGCTTCTTTTGTCAGGAAGGTGGCGGATCCTTCTCACATTGCTCAGGAGGAACCTGCAGGTTCTGGTCGTTGCGACGATGTGAGCGAAGAAGTTCAGCCGGTCGTCAAGGACTACACCAAGGTTCTTGGCGGTCGGGGACGAGGCTACGGCTACATTTTCCACTGTGATGGAAAGGTCGGTCTTAACGCGGAGGATTTGGCCGGCAGGTGAAGCAGTTCTGTTTTGCTTAGGTTCAGTTTGAGGTGGTTGGTCCGCATCCAGGCGGAGATCTCGGACAGACAGGCCGAGATCCGCTCAGAGACATGGATATCTGAGGGAGCAAAGGAGAGGAAGAGTTGAGTATCATCAGCGTAGCAATGATACGAGAAGGCACGAGACGTGATTTCTCAAAAACTAAATCACTGGAGCAAAGCCTTTTTAAATGTCCTAAAATGGGCTTTGTAATCGACAGGATAGACATGTAAAAATCCAGAATCCTTTTAACCTGCGCCAGTCGGAACTGAACAGAACTGATCTAAACCCAATTCAGCTCACCACGGTTCAGCACTGACTATAAGCTCTCATCCTCATTCATCTACAATAAAATTAATTAAGCAAATTTTTGATACGGTTCACCAAAGCTGAACCGATCTCACCTGTACTCAAATCAACTCACCTCAAATCAGCAGATGGGGTCATTTCATGTTCTCTACTCAGAGCCGAGAGCTTTCTGTCTCTTGGCGTGACGTCTTGCTCCCCACTCTGTTTCTCCAGGTGACATACCCGGTGCGCGTGTTCTTCATGCTGGGCGTGGAGACACTGATTGTGACGAACGCGGCGGGAGGCCTGAACAGCAGCTTTAACGTGGGTGATATCATGCTGATTAAAGACCACATCAACATGCCAGGCTTTGCCGGACAGAACCCGCTGTGTGGGCACAACGATGAGAGGTAGGACAAGCCATGGACACACACACACACACACACACACACACACACACACACACACACACACACACACACACACACACACACACACACACACACACACACACACACACACACACACACACACACAGAGGAATTCACACACAAACGCACACACACATAATATGTTTGCTCTCACCTAATGTCACCTACTGAATAGCAGGTGAGATGCATTAGTCCAATCCAATCCACTTTATTTATAGAGCACATTTAAAAACAACAAAGTTGACCAAAGTGCTGTACAAGTCCCAAAAACATAAGATAAAAAGATAAAAGCACACAATAAAAACATATACAATATGTCACATAAAAAAGGCAGGTCTCTCAAACTGTTTAAAAACCAAAAGCCAAAGCAAATAAATGAGGCGTGATTTAAACACCTGCAGAGTGGGGGCCTGCCTAACATGCAGTGGCAGCTCATTCCAGAGCTTTGGGACTGACACTGCAAAAGCACGGTCCTCCCTAAGCTTCAGCCTGGACTTGGGAACAGCCAGGAGGAGCTGATAAGAGGACCTGAAGGACCTTGGAGGAACATAAGGTTCCAGCAGGTCCGAGAGGTAGCCCGTGCCAAGCCGTTGAGACATTTAAAAGCAAACAGTAAAACCTTAAAATCAATCCTAAAATGCACAGGAAGCCAGTACAGGGGAAATGTGCTCTTGCTTACGTGTTCCAGTTAGCAGACGAAAAGCGGCGTTCTGGAATAACTGCAAGCGAGAGAGGGAGGCATGACTGACGGCAACATATAAGGCATTGCAATAGTCAGGGCGAGATGTCATAAAAGCATGGATAACAGTTTCAAAAACACTACTGGATAAAAAAGGTTTGACCTTGGACAGCCTCCTAAGTTGAAAAAAGCTCTTTCCCACTACAGCATTGATCTGTTTGTCCAACTTAAGGTCACAATCGATCTTCACCACTAGATTGGTGACAGTTGGCTTCATAAAAAGTCCAAGGGGGCCCAAGTCACCAGGAGGAGACACATGCCCATTGCTGGGACCAAACACCATAACCTCCGTTTTACTGTCATTGAGAAGTAAACAATTTAATGCCAACCATGCTTTGACATCATCAAGGCATGCTAACAATGGTTTCAACGGGTTGCGATTGTTCCTTTTCAATGGCAGGTAGATCTGACTGTCATCTGCGTAGCAGTGAAAGGAGACGCCATGTTTTCGGAGTATAGATCCTAAGGGGAGGAAATATAGCACAAATGAAATTGGCCCAAGAATTGAGCCCTGGGGCACCCTGCAGGGGAGAGGTGCTGTGGAGGATACAGCATCTCCCAGGCTAACACAAAAACTTCTCTCAGACAAATATGACCTGAAAAACTCCAGGGCTGAGCCTTTAATGCCAACCCAGTGCTCCAAACGGGAGAGCAGAATATTGTGATCCACTGTGTCAAAGGCAGCAGTGAGATCCAAAAGCACAAGGATAAGAGAGTGACCAGAGTCAGTGGCCAAAAGGATATAATTAAAAACTCTTAAGAGTGCAGTCTTGGTACTGTGCAGTGCTCTAAGACCAAGATTTTGGAGAAAAACGGGAGCTTGGAAATAGCCCTGAAATTAGAGATGACAAAGGTTAGGCTTTTTAATTAGCGGTTGCACCACAGCATGTTTAAAAAATACAGGTCAACTTTGAGTTACTATATAATACTTGACATAATGGTTGCAATGAGGTACAATATAAACCTTTGTATTCCAATCTGCTTCCCTCTATTATAATACTAAGAGCATATATTATGGTTGAAGGGCTATGTTTATGTTGTTGGGTCTACACACGTGTGAGTAACGTTATCCCGGTCTGGTTTGCGATGGCTGTGTTTTTTTTCTTCTCTTCGAACCAAACTTTTATTTGATCTTTCCCCAAGATCTGAATTTGATACCGATCAATTCTGGTTCCGATTGGCTCTGATTCCGATCTGTCCGATCCGATCAGGACATCACTACTTTCACTTGATGCCACTGCACCCACCTGCAGGCATTTTACATCTCACCTACAAGCCATCTTGCATCTCACCTACAAGCCATTTTGCATCTCAAGCAACACATCTACCTGGAATTGTAACACCAAATGGTGCAAAGTGAAAGTAATCCCCTGTGTCCTCAGGTTTGGAGTGCGTTTCCCCTGCATGTCTGACGCCTACGACCGCTCGCTGAGTGCCCTGGCCTGGCAGACCGCAGAGGAGCAGGGCTGTGGCACCTTCGTACAGCAGGGTGTTTACTGCATGCTGGCCGGACCCACGTTTGAGACCATCGCAGAGTGCAAAGCCTTGCAGTTACTAGGAGCCGACGCTGTGGGTTAGTATTGGCTACCTCATACTGAATTAATATGCATTGTTTATATTAATGTATAATATATCTGATTGATTGATTTTTTTTAAATGCTTGTGTCATGCACACAAATTACCCAACCCTTGTGCTTTTATAAGGCACTGAAAATACAGTTGCTGTGTATTGTTCCATTATTTCATTACATTTCATTTCTACACATTATTATACAGCTTGGTCTTAAACAAAGTATTCTGCCTTCTCTCCCAAGCTTGGCAAATAAAATCCCTTCCTGAAGCAAAGTTTTTCATATTGATCCCACTACAAGGAAATTAACATGAATGGAGGACATTTCTAGAAAGTACTTCCCTTACGTTTCTCGTAGCTCACACACCAAACATAGTCTGTCGTCTTCTAGGGTGGCATTAAACCTGCCAGTCTCTAGGGCTAGTGGTAATGTCCATGGCCGTATCAGTGCACATAGGGATATTTGTCTTTTGTTGAACCCTTTCACTACCAAGAGTTACCCCTTTCACTGCAACACGACCAAGGGTTAACCCTTTCACAACCACACTACAGAAGGTTAACCCTTTCACTACAACACTACAGACGGTCAACTGTCTGTAGTGTGGTAGTGAAAGGTTAACCTTCTCTAGTGTGGCGGTGAAAGGGTTAGCACTGTAGCTATTCGTTTTTGTTTATACCATCAACAGACTTTTCTTTATACATGAGAAAGATTTGACTCCTCATGACTTCACACAATAACAATAACTAAGATAATATATATAGTTTTATCTTTGTACATCCTAGTTATATATCATTGGTTGCTTCTCCCTAAACCCCCACCAACCCCACTCATCTCGTACATTTGCTTTCTTTCTCTCTTCTTAGCCAACCACTTTTTTATTTTTATCTTTACTTATCTTTCTCACTGTTACTCCACCAATTCCTCTCTCTTTCTCTACCCTTTCCCTACTTAACTGCCCCTCCATGCCCTTATCTCTGGAGAACAGTAGCCGAGAATGACCATTTGAACGATTGTGTGTGTGTGTGTGTGTGTGTGTGTGTGTGTGTGTGTGTGTGTGTGTGTGTGTGTGTGTGGTGTGTGTGCGGGTGTGCGTGTGTGCGTGCGTGCGTGTGTGCCTGTGTGTGTGTGTGTGTGTGTGTGTCTCTCCCCGCCCCCCCTCCCCCCAGGTATGAGTACAGTCCCAGAGGTGATCGTAGCTCGCCACTGTGGCCTGCGCGTCTTGGGCCTGTCCCTCATCACTAACAAGGTGGTGACGGACTACTTCAGCAAGGAGAAGGCAAACCACGAGGAGGTGCTGGAGACCACTCGCCGCCGCACCCAGGACCTCCAGAGGCTCGTCAGCAATCTGGTAGCCAAGATGTAGAACCCTCCTGGCATTGATCTTCGGACCTGCTGAGAGAAGACTTAGGATGGGATCCAAACAAATCTCGCAGATTGCTGTTATTCAGCGATGGAATAAATCACAGGGCGGCAATTTACGGCTACTTGGCAAAAGTCACTGACAAGTTGATGAGTCCAGCTTTGAAAATAAGCTTTAGGGAAAGAGTAGGCTAAGTAGTATATAGAATAATGAAAGTACATCAATAGGTAGAATGATGAAGGGCATGCACTGCTACGCAGATTTGTCTGAATCCCAGCCCTGGACTGGTGGTCTGCCCGGCTAAGATCTAGACTGGCTAACACCATTCCCTTATTTAAAAGGACTTGCATTACTAAAGACCATATTTCTGTCTCTGGGACAAACATTTGTAGGCATTTTATAGGTCCCTCCCCTTGGTATCTGTCCTATATTAGTATTCTACAAGACTTTCAGGACAATTGACTCAAACCCAGCTCTCTCTTCTTGATCCTCCGATCACAACTGTTGCGATTGGAGGATCAAGAAAAGAAGACAGGGTTTGAGAGAAGTAAATTTTTGTGGGATAGTGCTGTGAGGGTTGTTATAACTGGACCTTTAAAATGACTGCATCTGTATGTTCTACTATACCTATAAAAAAAAAAAGAGGCCTGAAACATATATCTTAACATCTTAATGTAAGTAGCCTGGACAACAGAGCCATAATTTCCTAAGCGTATGACAGAGTTGTGTGTCTATATAAGACAGGGCATTCACTCAAATTATTATGTGACTATTAGAAGTTGTCTGATCGTCCAAATCTCTGATCTTGTTTGGAGAGACTCAGCTGGACTGTGGTATTGTGGTATTGGGTCGTTTTAATTTGTTTTTATTTTAACCTTTGTTTGATTTGTCACTTTTTTAGACAAATGGTCATCATTAGGCTGTACAATCCTGCACAGCACTGTGCTCTCACTCCTAGAGTGACGGAACGCTAGCAGTGCTATCGGAAGAACATGATGAACGGTTACTACGTATCCCACAGTTCTCTGAATATATGCGTTCGTCACCACATGGGACGAGGATCGCTGAACTGAATGGAAGTTGGTTAAACTGATTTGACATCAAAGTGTAAAAAGAAATATCAGCCAACAAGTAGACAGATAAGTAATGAACGTAGTTTGCATTATGTTCATTTGAGTGGTTTGAAAACATCCTACAGTCATCAATTAGACACTTGATTAATCACCTGCTAGCATGAATTGTTGATGATGCTTCTTGACTTTCCCTTCCTTTCTCATCCAAGATGGCACAATGCGAACATTTGAACAACACAAGCTGTTGAAATCTGTACTTCAACTGGTCATTATTATAGCAGTTATACCAGGGTGAGCATCCCAAGTAAAAAATCTGTATATTCTTCAATACTGAAAGTATATTTTTAGTATATAAAGTTAAATGTATTAAAATTGTACTAATTGTATGCAGAATGTGGGGGTATTTTGGAACAATGGAAAACAAATATGCAGCCATCTAAACCACCAAAAATAACAACAATTGACTGCAGAAAACGTGCATGCAAAAAAAAGAAAGCACACAAAGACAGAGCAAAGAAATGTATTGAAAACACAGTAGGCCTACAGCTCGTGTGTTACTGCTTTAAGTACAACTTTTAAGTGGTTTAAATGTAACACCCTAACCTTCTGAATACATAAAAAGTATACTAAAATATACAAAGTATGCTTTCAGAATAATTATAAAGTATACTTTTTTTGGACTTGGGGTTCTTCACTTTGATTATGAGCATAACACCCACCCAGGTACAGCTATTATGGCTTGTATACAACGGTTACCAACACATGTGTGCAGCCTCAAACCTTTTATTTAATACACTAACTAGATCCACAAAGAATGGATTGCACGGAGCAAGTTGCTCCCTTACTTAAAATTCATAATGAATTGAAAATGGGGGACCCTGATGTAAACAAGACGAAAGTCTTTCTCTGGTCTGCATCCCCTTAACAATCTGCACGGTGATTGATTGAATGAAAATTTTATTAACAGATTGCAGAATGGGTACAATACAGTACGGCTCAATACACACAATTGTTAAGGGGATGCAGACCAGAGAAAGACTTTCGTCTTGTTTACATCAGGGTCCCCCATTTTCAATTCATAATGAATTTTAAGTAAGGGTGCAACTTGCTCCGTGCAATCCATTCTTTGTGGATCTAGCCCTAGTACAATCCAGTAAGGAGCAAGAGCAATGTTTGCAGGCTCCCTGGTCTCCATCAGTAGTTTGCATTTTGTCATGAGGCACAGTTATAGCTTCATGGGAACTCTCAGTACTGCTGGAATGCCCGTTTGACCAACTGGACTGCGTGGTCGTTGAATAATCAGCCACTGGTATGAAGGTAACTAAATCATACAGTGATTTTAATAATTTAAACACCTCATATATATATATCACCTCATGAATGTACGGTAGTGGAGCTATTGAGCCACACAACCTGTGTGGAGGAGGACTTCATAATTATGCACTCATGGCATTAATGTTTTTTTATTTATTTTTTTATCTTTTTCCCCCTCCTTCTTTTTCCGATTTTTTTCTCCCATCCCACCCTTCCTGGTTGTTGCGCACTTTCCCCTACTGTTGGTCCGAGAGACCGGAGACTGTCACATGCTTTCCTCTGATGCATGTGCAGCCAGCCGGCAGGCCAGCCTGGCCACGGGAATGCCTTCTACAACGCTGTTCCAGTTCCGCATTGCCGTTTTGCGCTCTGATTGGCCGCTGAAGCACGGCCCCCGAGTGACGCGCGAACAGCCAGCAGCACTGCCCTGCAGCCTTCACCGAGCTCTAGTTCTAACCAACTCGATGGAGATCAACCCCGAGGTTGGAAAATCACTTAGATTTCGTAAATATTTACCCGTTTCTCCTACGGTTAACGATTCAGAAACAATCATTGCTCATCTCCGTGTGTTTATGTTGTTGCTGATGCTCAACAAGTTGGGTTTGATACGCAGTCATGGCGGCGAAAGTGTCTTTATTATTTTGATTAGTTAACGTTATCATTAGCAGGTAAGTTATGAAGTCATTGTTTATCATAAAACCAACAGCATGACTGGCTCGTCTATTCTGTGCTAGATCAAGACACTATTTCAATAATGGATGACGGTGAAAGCATACACGCCACGAGAACAGTTAGTACTCTGTAGATATAACGTCCGCTAGCGAGGTTGCACACCTATATCTTCTACTTTCATGAATTGTTTTCTACTCCTACTCTGCTTTAAAAAGATAATTCCGCACCGTCATCCATTATTGAAATAGTGTCTTGATCTAGCACAGAATAGACGAGCCAGTCATGCTGTTGGTTTTATGATAAACAATGACTTCATAACTTACCTGCTAATGATAACGTTAACTAAATAATAAAGACACTTCCGCCACCATGACTGCGTATCAAACCCACCTTGTTGAGCATCTGCAACGACATAAACACACGGAGATGAGCAATGATTGTTTCTGGATTGTTAACCGTATGAGAAACGGGTAAATATTTACGAAATCTAAGTGATTTTCCAACCTCGGGGTTGATCTCCATCGAGTTGGTTAGAACTAGAGCTCGGTGAAGGCTGCAGGGCAGTGCTGCTGGCTGTTCGCGCGTCACTCGGGGGCCGTGCTTCAGCGGCCAATCAGAGCGCAAAACGGCAACGCGGAACTGGAACAGCGTTGTAGAAGGCATTCACGTGGCCAGGCCGCGCAGATTCTCACTGGGAGAGTGTAACGTGTGGGAGGCCGCACTACCTCTCTCCAGATCACACCCTCGCTGAGCAGGCGCCCCGACCGAACTGTAGGGGTCGCTGTCCACAACGCCCAGGACCCACCCGCCAGCTTTCCCACCCTCTAATACTGCCAATTGTATTAGTGTGAACGGCCAGCCAAGCTGGTGACAACGCCGGGAGCTGGATTCGAACACGCGAATCCAGCATCTCCGGCGTTGGTGACGAACGCAATCTCCGCTACGCCACCTGACCACCATGGCATTAATGTTGATACATCAAACACAGTGCAGGGTTAGACGTGCCTTTTTAACAGAGCCACTCCATCGATTAACCTTTTAGTCTAATGTTGTGTTTTAAAGGTC
>NC_140182.1:37435934-37440934 GCF_963971535.1 Notolepis coatsorum | reverse complement strand
GCCCTGTTAGAGGTTATGACTGCAGCACACACTGTCATACAGTAACTGGTACACCCTCTAGTTGAGGCCATACATACGCCAGGGTTGAGATCAATTCACGTTCAATTCAATCAATTCATCGCATGAATGGAAATCACCGTTTACTCGCTGACGATGAAACATCCACTCTCGTTTAATTGTCCGTGGGTTGGATGGTACAACCTTTTTCGTGCCGAAGGTCTCCCAGTACTTCAATGTGAAAACATACGATTCCTGAATTAATTGAAATGAAAGTGAGTTGATCCCAACCTACAGTATAGCTCTATTGACAAGCTTTGTATATACAAAGCTCTGTAATGAACTGTCACAGATTCTGAGGGTTAAGTCAATAACTCGTCCTAATTAATTATTGCAAGTTCGCATTGTGTTTTCGAGGGATCAACAGAAAGCTCAAAGAGTCTCGACAAAGGCCGGTGGTGTGAAAACACAATTAAGTCTCTGCTGAAATACAGTATAAAATTACCCTTTTCTCTACAATGTCTCCCTTCAAATCCTCCAGCCAAGCCTTATTCTGTGGTTTTCTGGGAAAGCTCACTGTGATTGTTTGATTGCTTTTTGTTGTGTTGTTCTCTGTGTTTTATATGTTTTTGTTGTGTTTACCATTGTGTAAATGTTGCTGCTTTCTTGGCCAGGTCAGCATTGTAAATTAGATTTAGTCTCAATGCTTTTTTTATCTGGTTAAATAAAGGTTAAATAAAAAAAAATACAAAAAGAAAAGAAAAGAAAACCACGATGTTGTGATTACATGCCGCATATGATGTGATTGCATGGTACATGCCTTAGGTCATGGATCTACCACCTGCTGCCCGTAAAAGCCCTTTTTCCCCCTTTGTCCAAGGCAGAATGACAAGTAGGCCGATGCTTTTTGTCAGCAATGCCCGCATACAGATACACACATACACATCGCTGACCTCTGACCTGTACAACCACATCCTTCTACTGTTGGTCACTGAGCATGTCTGAAGGTTAAGTATTTTAGCTCAAGGGCTCTTCAGAGGTAGTGGTTGGGATTAAGGAGGATTTCCTCTAACGGTCTGGGGAATCAAACCAGCTGTCTTCCGATAACAAGCCTCTTTCCCCCTTGAATACAGATGTTGGATCAACAATATACCCCCTTCTATCAACAGTATACCCCCTCCTATCAACAGTATACCCCCTCCTATCAACAGTATACCTCCTCCTATCAACAGTATACCCCCTCCTATCAAGAGTATACCCCCTCCTATCACAGTATACCTCCTCCTATTAACAGTTTACCTCCTCCTATTAACAGTTTACCTCCTCCTATCAACAGTTTACCTCCTCCTATCAACAGTATACCTCCTCCTATCAACAGCACCAACCACCACCTCCCACCAGTATACAGTCACACCACTTCTAAACAACAGTACACCAACCACCCCTAAACAGTATACCAACCTTCTCTAAACAGTATACCAACCTTCTCTAAACAGTATACCAACCACCTCTAAGCAATTTACCAACCACCTCTAAACAGTATGCTGATTGAGCCACTATTCAGTAAATGAGATGAAAAATAGATGTGTGCATATTTTATGGACTGATTCTCCTAATAGGACGAGGCTGCCCTTGCCGTAGTGCATGGTGCCCTGCACAGCAGACTAGCCATTAATGAAAAAGGAGTCTATCATAGTTTACATTTATTATGTAGGCTAATCACTGCTAGCTAGGGGCTGTGTGCAAAATGTGATTAGTCTGTGAGTTCTAATTAACTCTGTGAAGCCTATCACACTAGCAGTCAAGCTTGGGGGAGCTGCACGCTTAGATACACACGCACACAGATGTAGTGTAAAGCACACGCTCACACAGACATGCACATGTAACGGCGTTCACTAGGTACTAGCAGGCATGCCTCGCTAGACACCTGTCCTCCGACAGCCACAAACAGTGAACCCTCCACTCACCAGCACCATGTGACCACGTATGTTAAACACCACGGTTGGCGGTTGGAGAGCGTGCCACAGCTCTGGAAGACCTCCTGCATTGTCTCAGTGCCCAAGAAGGGACGCCCAAGCGCCCTCAACTATTACAGGCCAGTCACTCTGATATCACACGTCATGAAGACCTTTGCTGGTCCTGCAATACCTCAAGCCCCGGGTGCATGGCTCCATCTACTCCCTGCAGTTTGTATACCAGGCAAACATCGGGGTGGAGGATGCCATCATCTACATGCTCCACTGAGGCTACATGCACCTTGAAAGGCCGCGCAGCTCAGTGAGAATCATGTTCTTTGACTTCTCCAGCGCCTTCAACACCATTCAGCCCTTGTGGCTAGTGGAGCAAGACCAGCAAGACCAAGGAGCTGGTGGTGGCAAGAAGAGCCCCAACTCCCATCACCATCCGAAGAGATGAGGTGGAGATGGTGGAGATGGTGGAGACATAGAAATTCCTTGGAGTACACCTAAACAACAAATTAGACTGGTCGGACAACACAGAGGCCCTCTACAAGAAGGGACAATTCAGGTTGTTCTTCCTGAGGAGACTCTGCAGTCATTTTACCAGTCTGTAGTAGCCAGCGTCCTCTTCTTTGCTGTGGTATGCTGGGGGGGGGGGGGGGGGGTCAAACCAGAGATGGTGGCAGAGAGGAAGATGAGAAGGAAGCTGGCCACTATCCCGGGGAACCCCTCCCACCCCCTCTATGAGGAGCTAGCCACGATGAGGAGCATGTTCAGCCACAGACTCATACCCCTGACACTCCACTAACCACCTCAGCCAGTCCTTCGTGCCAGCAGCCACCAGGCTCCACCACCATGGGCATGGACTGCTACCAACAGCTGGAGAACTAACGGCTGTAGAACTCAAGAACTATTAGGAATGTCTGATCACTCCGGGGTTGTCACCAGCTTGGCTGGCCGTCTGCACTAATACAATTGGCTGTATTAGAGGGTGGGAGAAGCTGGCGGGGTGGGTCCGGGTCGTTGTAAACAGCGACTCCTACAGTTCGGTCGGGGCGCCTGCTAAGCGCGGATAGGACTTGAGGGGGATAGTGTGATCCTCCCACACGCTACGCCCTCTCGATGAGAATCCGTGCTGCCAGGTGAAAAGAAGCGGTGATTGGCTGGACGTGTGTCGGAGGAAGCACGTGGTAGCCTCCACTCTCCCAGATGATCTGACTGTGGGGGGTAAGTGCGCAGCGACCAGGAAGGGACTGGGAATTGGCATACGACTAACATTGGGATGGGAGAAAATCGGAGGAAAATGGAGGGGGAAAAAGATCAATTTTTTTCTAGGAATGTCTGATCACTAAGTGTGTCTGACTCAACACATTGTGTGCCAACGACGAGAAATCTCGTTGTTGGCCGCCATGCGTTGTGTGCCAACAACGAGAAATCTCGTTATTTAATCGTTATTTCTTTTATTAGCGATATCCATTCATTTTTCATCCATCCAGCCTCACGTTATCATTGGGACTGTCTCTGAGCTCGAAAAGGGCAAATACCGCCCCCTATCGGTGATGTAAACAAGACGAAAGTCTTTCTCTGGTCTGCATCCCCTTAACAATTGTGTGTATTGAGATGTACTGTATTGTACCCATTCTGCAATCTGTTAATAAAGTTTTCAATCAATTCAATCAATCAATCAATCGTCTCCCGGATGGTATTGCACCCATTGGAATGGACTCAATGGAAATGCATGAGGAAAAAAAACTCCGGATTCCACATTTTACGTCTCAGGCATGTAACCTGAGAGTCTGAGACTATTGCATTCATTGAGGCAACCGAAAGCAGCGTGGATTATCTGTTTCGAGGTCTAACGTTGGATCAATAAACGTGATCTATATTTGGAATGGCGATCAGGAATTGGAATAATCTTTTTGCAGAACATCTGATCTGAGGTAAGGCATATATTTGACCAGTTTTGGGGTAATCAGATGTTTTTTTTTTTACATATTTCACAACGTGTGTGTGTGTGGCTGTGTGTGCGTGTATGACGTTAGCGCTGACAAGGTCATGGATAATCGATTTTTCAGCCCGCTTCTCTAGCGTGCATAAGTACACATATACTATCGATAATCTAGCATTTATTTAAAAACTATTCATAAATAGGCCGAAAAATGACAACGTGTTTTGTGTATTCCAGTAAATGGCTATTTTCGCAGATTTTTCTGGAATCACTAGAAATCTTCAAAACTATACTCGTATTCAAAACGGTATAAAACGGAAATGTACTGATGAAAAAACGATCAGTTTCATACATGTTGACTGCAAGCAAGTCATTGATAAGCGACAGGTGTATTAGACACATAGCCATAATTTAAGATATAGTTTATGCGTTCTCGCCCTCTAATTGACTAGAGTGGTGGCATCCAAGCGATAAATAGCGCACCCCCTGCCGGCACACAGTGTGTTAACCACCAAAACCTGCATGGCCTATAACGATTGACATATATCATCCGAGTTAGGGTACAGACCCTCACCTGCACCTTGTGTATACTGTTTACCTTTACTCATAGTATATACTGTATTCAGATCAAAAAAAATGTATTGCCTATATTTATTGTAATGTATATTATAACCGATAGGGCATACAGACCCTCATCTGTACCTTAGTTTACACTGTTTATTTTTCTCATATTTTTATATTCCGATACAATTTTATTGCCTATACAGTATGTACAGTATGTCTTCTTATATTACCCTGCCCATACATGTACCTCCCCTGCCTCCTCCCCCACTCTCTGATTGTTCATACAAGAAAGAGCTTCTGTTGTCTGTTAGTGATTCTGCCTAAAGCCAGGACTCGACAGTGCGAGAGCTTCACCCGCATGTGCGACTAAAATAGATGTGTGAGAACCGGAAAAATTATTTAGGAGCACATGTGTGAGTTTTTAATTATATCCTACAAGCTGACAGTTCCATGACCTAAACTAAACGTTAGCTGCTAATGTCAACTAAGCTGGTCCAAAACAATTAAACTAATCCTGGAGCTGCTCATAGCAG